>NC_084581.2:5927500-5992500 GCF_033978685.3 Nerophis lumbriciformis
GGTGTATTTTGCATCATGAATTCCTTCGCTTATCACATAAGGATTCGCTGCGTGAGTGAGAGCGTAGGTCCGCCACCACAAGCCCAGGGAGCGTGCATTGCCATAGCAAGCCAACCTTTATCACTTCTACAAGTGCTTAGAAAACACAGCTTAGAGACATTCCTCTATTGTTTGGCAACACTTTGAACACTACTGCTTTACTTATTTTACCAGAAAGGCAAAGTGTTACCTGGGGGCCATTTGCTGAATGCATCTCTTTTTTATTGCACATTGTTGGTTGAAGTTTATTTTGAACATGTATACAGTTTCAATATGATCATCTCTTATTTTAATTTTTCTTTAAAACATGTCTGAAAAAAAGTAGGAAGAATATTCCTCCTGTCACGATCGGTCTAGCTGGAATAACACCCCAATGCAGAGCAAGAATAAATAATGGTCTATATATTTATTTCATTGTGTTCTCTGACCAGTAAGCATGTAGAAACTTGCAGCGTGAGGAAGTTCACATTGTATAATAATGGACAGAAAGCAAAGCATGTAGACAATTAGAGTGTTTCAAAGCTGAAGCAGCAAATACACACAGCTTTAACTTACAGTGTGTAAATGTTCTGATCGATGACTCGCCTGCTGATGGCATCATATAGCGTCAAAAATAAAATGTGTCCTCTTCACTTTCTCCCAGATGTTAACATTATGCGATGCAGAATACGTTAAAGCCACGCCTTTTTATTTTGTCGCCGCTGGTGAGAAACTCAACTTCCTCATCTCAAAATGAAAAGCATCTGATTGGCTCTAACTCCCACCCACTGTCATTCATCCATCCATTTTCTACTGCTTATCCCTTTCGGGGTCGCTGAAGCCTATCTCAGAAGGCGGGGTACACCCTGGACAAGTCTCCACCTCATCGCAGGGCCAACAAAGACAAACAGACAACATTCACACTCACATTCACACACTGGGGACAATTTTTAGTGTTGCCAATCAACCTATCCCCAGGTGCATGTCTTTGGAGGTGGGAGGAAGCCAAAGTACCCGGAGGGAACCCACGCAGTCACGGGGAGAACATGCAAACTCCATACAGAAATACCCCAAGCCCTGGATCGAATCCAGGACCTTCGTATTGTGAGGCAGACGCACTAACCCCTCTTACACTGTGCTGCCCCACCCACTGTCATATTACACGCTATTAAAGAACTGTGATTAGATATATTCCAAACTTGTCCCACTCATTTACAAGACGAAATTAAATATGATTGGATTTTATTTTCTGACAATTGTTTGTCTCCTTTTTAATTCGTTGACATTGATTTACTGAAGGCTGAGGGCAAGGGTGTGTGTGTGTGTGTGTGTGTGTGTGTGTGTGTGTGTGTGTGTGTGTGTGTGTGTGTGTGTGTGCGTGCGTGCTTGCGGACTCGCAGAGCCTGACACATCCGAGGGACAGAAAAGAGGGAAGATGATATCATACAAGTGTTGTAGCGTGTCCCTTTCTTAGCGGATTTTTACACTACTGCAGATAATTTTGGGTATGTACTTTTTATTCTTCAAACATTTTGATTTGAGGGGGCAGGAGATTTATTTGAGTGGACTGTGCCCCCTCTTGCCCCTACGTAGAACCATCCCCATTAAGTAGTCAGGAGGAAATGAGTATCAGGTGTGTGCACAGGTGGCTCCGCCCCGTGACGTAGAAACCAGGCACTTCAAAATAAAGAAGACAGTTGGCAACAAAACTACCGCCTTTCCACTTCTTAGCAAATACTTACACGTGTTCACTTCCTGTTCTCAATTTATAACACCATTGTTTATCAATGCATTTTCAATACAACAGTTCTGTTCATAAATAGTTCAGTCAGTTATGATTCACTCAATGAGATGAATAATATCAATGTTATTCAATAAATTGAAGACATTTATCATAATTTCTCTTCCTTGTACTTTGTAAACATTTGTAGTTTGAACACTTTCTTAAACTGGATCATATTAGTACACTGTTTGACTTCTGTGCTTAATCCATTCCATAATTTAATTCCACATACTGATATACTAAAGGCTTTAAGTGTTGTACGTGCATACAAATATATTTTAAATCAGATTTTTCCCGAAGTTTATATTTCTCTTCTTTTGTTGAGAATAATTGTTGTACATTCTTGGTTAGCAGGTTATAGTTTGCTTTGTGCATACTTTTAGCTCAAATCATTGAATTTCAATATTTTGGATTTAATAAATAAAGGGTTAGTGTGTTCTCTAAATCTAACTTTATGCAATATTCTAAGTAACCTCTTTTGTAACACGGTTAGCGAGGAAAGCATACATTGTAAAAATAAAATAAACAAAAAACAGCAGAACATAATGAAAAAAGGCTGAAATGTTGATATTAAGAAAAAAAGGCAGACATGTCTTTGAATAAATGTTTTAGCCTTTTTATTAGCCTATTTAATTACAAATTACATGACGTCCTACTTCCACCATATTGAAAGAATATCCATCCATCCACCCATCCATTTTCTAACGCTTATTCCCTATATTAATAACAATATTGTTTGTTTTATACTGTATACTTGAAGGATCCACACCACTGCTGTTCTTTTCAGAATGTAAATAATTGACTGTTGTCATTTATGATCATATTTATAAGAACAGTATTGTTTGTTGTGATATACTGGGAGGATATAGAAATCCTGCTGTTTCTTTTTTGCAATAACAGCTGCCAAGAGGCAGCTGTTATTGACATTTTTAATTCTGTGCAAGGACAGTGATCTTAAATACTTGACACTTTCAAATACTTTAAAAGTTCATGGGTTCAGTTAAAAAAAAGAAATAGTCATGGTATTGACTACGTATAGAGAATCATGGATATTAATAGGTATATCGGTCTTGAATACTAAAATTATAGTATTGTGACAAGCCTACATCATACTGTGAGATAAATAAACATACTTTTAGACTTGGCCTTAAGCTGTGACACCATCCCAAACTCTGACATGCGTTACTTTAACCTGTTGTCAGGTGGCCATTTGCTGTACATTAAAAAAAAAAAAAGACAAATAACTGCTGACGTCACAACATTGTGTCATAGGCTACAAAGTGAAGAGAAATAAAGTTCAAGTTAGATAGTAGTCCTAAATGTGTTTTTCTAATTGTGGTGTTTAATATTATTTTATTAAAAAAGAAAAAGGCTGCGGGTTACAAACATCTGCCGGTGCCGCAGTTTTAACAACCCTGACAGAGGTTAGTTATGTTTGCAGGCGTTGAATGATTATTTCCTGTCTGCTTGCTCTGCAGTGTTTACCTCCCTCGCCAATAGGCACACACACACACACACACACACACACACACACACACACACACACACACACACACACACACACACACACACACACACACACACACACACACACACACACACACACACACACACGCACATTCACTTATTGGCTGGTTAAAGCAAATTTAACCGTAGAAGGTGAAGGATTTTGCTGTGCTCCAGCGTACATACGATATAGATTATCCCTGATATCTATGGCAACAAGAAGCCAAGTCGCCATGACGAATACGAGCTGATTGGAGGAAGAGGAGGCGGGGCTCAACATCTGGACGTTTTAACCCATTCACCATGCCACCAAAATACTCACGCTATGAGACGAATGTCTTTTCCAAATACCTCGTCTCGTTTTGGTGTGAAAAATAAACTGCATCTGTTGCATGGTGATGTGCCAGCTGACACACACACACACACACACACACACACACACACACACACACACACACACACACACACACACACACACACACACACACACACACGTTAAGAGTAATGAAATGAAGTGTAACATTCTAAAATGATGCCAAGTTAAAATGCAGGCAGTTTTCAAAATCAACAGTTAATTTAGAGACTATGTCAAATCGCATAATCTCACTTTGGATGTTCTGAGCTCTTGTTTCTATGCCAGTGTTGTATCATTCAGAAATATGTGACTCAATCGAAAGCACCTCTTCTGACTGCAGCCAAGCAGTGCACTCCATGTTTGTCATCTAGTAATCAAGATCCCCGTTAAATTTCACCCTCTTGCCCTCTTCTCTTTGTCTCCTTCACCTCCTTATTTCCTGCTTCCTTGTTGCCGCTCCTCTGGTCACTTTCTCTGTTACTCATGTTCTTCACGCTTTGTCGTTACGACCGCCAGGGGAGCAACTACACATCACACACGAACACACGCACACACACGTACAAAGCCCTCTAATGGGCCCATTTAGAAGTGTGGCATCAGCAAGTGTGCCACTGAGCAATGAGAAGGAGGAGAAGATGTTAACGCATCAACACAGTCACCGTTTGTGTGTCTGTGCGTGCGTGCGTGTGTGCGTGCTGGTTGAGAAGAAATATGTCTGCTGGGCGTTTTGTTTTGTTTTGTTTTGAACAGCACCAAAGAGAGAATTTTATGTCAGTATATCTTGTCAAGGCACAAAACTATAAATGTGTGTACCTTGGAGTAGTCAGTGTGCAGCTTGTATAGCAGTATACTTTAGTATATTTATTATCTTGTGAAAGTGAGTCAACACGCACACATGATTGTGTAAATATCTGGCAACACAAGTGAGCAGAGGGATAATTGTGTTTTGCCTGCAGACAAGCATGATGGTGGGAGTGTGCACGAGTGTTGCTGGCACTGGTGGAGCTGTGGTTCATTGAGGGATACTGTGAGATTGTGAAGCACAAGGGAGGGAATCATCAGTTAAACTGGGCCGCATGGACCGAATATCTTGTCAAGGCACAATACTAGTAGTCAGTGTGCAGCTTGAAAAGCACATTATTGTGTAATACCTATGTCCACAAATTTTGCTTGAGTGTCAATATTTCCCACAATGACCGCAGCTCTCTCAATAATCTTGCTAGTCACTTGTGTTGCCAGATATTTACACAATAACGTGCGTGTAGACATCATCAATACTGCAACACAAGCTGCACACTGACTACTCTAAAGTACACCCAAGTTTATTTTCTATAGTAATGTCACTTGACAAGATATAAGAAAATATGAGCGCTTTTGTCTGGTGCGGTGATGTGTTCGACGATGCTGGTTAATCTGAGCGTCATGGAAACAACAGCGCACTTTGCGTAGAGATCCTAGCCCCACCTTTATCCGGCGTCTGCTTCTGCCGCAGATATCCGACGCGGAGTGGGAAGACATGTTGGACCGCTTTGACGAGCGAAGTTACCTGAGCGCCCGACGCTGGAGGCCTGGCGACGACCCTTACACACTGTATGCCTTCAACCAGAGGGAGAGTGAACGCATTCCCAGCAACCGAGCTCTGAGGGACACGAGACACCTCAGGTAGGACACACACACAAACACACACACACACACACACACTGTGGCTACTTCATTAGGTACACCATCAACCATAGCCGCCGATCTACATTTCTGCCAGTGGGTGCTCGGACGGGCGGTAAATCTGACGCTACTTTTCTGAGCATGCGCGGTTTTTGCTTGGTGGTGAGAAATGATTTGCCATCAATCCCACGTGGGTGCTCGGCATTGTCTGTGGGTGCTCGGGCCCCGAAGCACCCACGGGATCGGCGCCTATGCCATCAACACAATTAAGGTATGTATGTATATATGTGTATATTATGTACATTCATATATATATATATATATATATATGTATACATGTGTGTATATATGTGTATATTTATGTACATATATATATATATATATATATACATATATATATATATATGTGTATATTTATGTACATATATATATACATATATATATATATATATAAATATACATATATATATATATATATATATATATATATATATATATATATATATATATATATATATATATATATATATATATATATATATATACTCCTCTCTGAGCTGCCACCTTAACGTGGTAGAGGAGTTTGTGTGTCCCAATGATCCTAGGAGCTATGTTGTCCGGGGGCTTTATGCCCCCTGGTAGGGTCTCCCAAGACAAACTGGTCCTTGGTGAGGGATCAGACAAAGAGCAGCTCGAAGACCTCTATGAAGAAAACAAGCAAGGAACCCAGATTTCCCTTGCCCGGACGCGGGTCACCGGGGCCCCCCTCTGGAGCCAGGCCCGGAGGTGGGGCACGATGGCGAGCGCCTGGTGGCCGGGCCTGTCCCCATGGGGCCCGGCCGGGCACAGCCCGAAGAGGCAACGTGGGTCCCCCCTCCAATGGGCTCACCACCCATAGCAGGGGTCATAGAGGTCGGGTGCGATGTGAGCTGGGCGGCAGCCGAGGACAGGGCACTTGGCGGTCCGATCCTCGGCTACAGAAGCTAGCTCTTGGGACGTGGAACGTCACCTCGCTGGGGGAGAAGGAGCCTGAGCTAGTGCGCGAGGTGGAGAAGTTCCGGCTAGATATAGTCGGACTCACTTCGACGCACAGAAAGGGCTCTGGAACCAGTTCTCTCGAGAGGGGCTGGACTCTCTTCCACTCTGGCGTTGCCGGCAGTGAGAGGCGACGGGCTGGGGTGGCAATTCTTGTTGCCCCCCGGCTCAGAGCCTGCACGTTGGAGTTCAACCCGGTGGACGAGAGGGTAGCTTCCCTCCGCCTTCGGGTGGGGGAACGGGTCCTGACTGTGGTTTGCGCTTACGCGCCAAACCGCAGCTCAGAGTACCCACCCTTTTTGGATTCACTCGAGGGAGTACTTGAGAGTGCTCCCCCGGGTGATTCCCTCGTTCTACTGGGGGACTTCAATGCTCATGTTGGCAGCGACAGTGAAACCTGGAGAGGCGTGATTGGGAAGAATGGCTGCCCGGATCTGAACCCGAGCGGTGTTATGTTATTGGACTTTTGTGCCCGTCACAGATTGTCCATAACGAACACCATGTTCAAACATAAGGGTGTCCATATGTGCACTTGGCACCAGGACACCCTAGGCCGCAGTTCCATGATCGACTTTGTAGTTGTGTCATCGGATTTGCGGCCTCATGTTTTGGACACTCGGGTGAAGAGAGTGGCGGAGCTTTCTACCGATCACCACCTGGTGGTGAGTTGGCTGCGATGGTGGGGGAGGATGCCGGACAGACCTGGCAGGCCCAAACGCATTGTGAGGGTTTGCTGGGAACGTCTGTCAGAGTCTCCTGTCAGAGAGAGTTTCAATTCCCACCTCCGGAAGAACTTTGAACATGTCACAAGGGAGGTGCTGGACATTGAGTCCGAATGGACCATGTTCCGCGCCTCTATTGTCGAGGCGGCTGTTTGGAGCTGTGGCCGCAAGGTAGTTGGTGCTTGTCGTGGCGGTAATCCTAGAACCCGTTGGTGGACACCGGCGGTGAGGGATGCCGTCAAGCTGAAGAAGGAGTCCTATCGGGTTCTTTTGGCTCATAGGACTCCTGAGGCAGCCGACAAGTACCGACAGGCCAAGCGGTGTGCGGCTTCAGCGGTCGCAGAGGCAAAAACTCGGACATGGGAGGAGTTCGGTGAGGCCATGGAAAACGACTTCCGGACGGCTTCGAAGCAATTCTGGACCACCATCCGCCGCCTCAGGAAGGGGAAGCAGTGCACTATCAACACCATGTATGGCGAGGATGGTGTTCTGCTGACCTCGACTGCGGATGTTGTGGATCGGTGGAAGGAATACTTCGAAGACCTCCTCAATCCCACCAACACGTCGTCCTATGAGGAAGCAGTGCCTGGGGAGTCTGTGGTGGGTTCTCCTATTTCCGGGGCTGAGGTTGCTGAGGTAGTTAAAAAGCTCCTCGGTGGCAAGGCCCCGGGGGTGGATGAGATCCGCCCGGAGTTCCTTAAGGCTCTGGATGCTGTGGGGCTGTCTTGGTTGACAAGACTCTGCAGCATCGCGTGGACATCGGGGGCGGTGCCACTGGATTGGCAGACCGGGGTGGTGGTTCCTCTCTTTAAGAAGGGGAACCGGAGGGTGTGTTCTAACTATCGTGGGATCACACTCCTCAGCCTTCCCGGTAAGGTCTATTCAGGTGTACTGGAGAGGAGGCTACGCCGTATAGTCGAACCTCGGATTCAGGAGGAACAGTGTGGTTTTCGTCCTGGTCGTGTAACTGTGGACCAGGGTCCTTGAGGGTGCATGGGAGTTTGCCCAACCAGTCTACATGTGTTTTGTGGACTTGGAGAAGGCATTCGACCGTGTCCCTCGGGAAGTCCTGTGGGGAGTGCTCAGAGAGTACGGGGTATCGGACTGTCTGATTGTGGCAGTCCGCTCCCTGTATGATCAGTGCCAGAGCTTGGTCCGCATTGCCGGTAGTAAGTCGGACACGTTTCCAGTGAGGGTTGGACTCCGCCAAGGCTGCCCTTTGTCACCGATTCTGTTCATAACTTTTATGGACAGAATTTCTAGGCGCAGATTCTGTTCATAACTTTTATGGACAGAATTTCTAGGCGCAGTCAAGGCGTTGAGGGGATCTGGTTTGGTGGCTGCAGGATTAGGTCTCTGCTTTTTGCAGATGATGTGGTCCTGATGGCTTCATCTGGCCAGGATCTTCAGCTCTCACTGGATCGGTTCGCAGCTGAGTGTGAAGCGACTGGGATGAGAATCAGCACCTCCAAGTCCGAGTCCATGGTTCTCGCCCGGAAAAGGGTGGAGTGCCATCTCCGGGTTGGGGAGGAGATCTTTCCCCAAGTGGAGGAGTTCAAGTACCTTGGAGTCTTGTTCACGAGTGAGGGAAGAGTGGATCGTGAGATCGACAGGCGGATCGGTGCGGCGTCTTCAGTAATGCGGACGCTGTATCGATCCGTTGTGGTGAAGAAGGAGCTGAGCCGGAAGGCAAAGCTCTCAATTTACCGGTCGATCTACGTTCCCATCCTCACCTATGGTCATGAGCTTTGGGTTATGACCGAAAGGACAAGATCACGGGTACAAGCGGCCGAAATGAGTTTCCTCCGCCGGGTGGCGGGGCTCTCCCTTAGAGATAGGGTGAGAAGCTCTGCCATCCGGGAGGAGCTCAAAGTAAAGCCGCTGCTCCTCCACATCGAGAGGAGCCAGATGAGGTGGTTCGGGCATCTGGTCAGGATGCCACCCGAACGCCTCCCTAGGGAGGTGTTTAGGGCACGTCCGACCGGTAGGAGGCCGCGGGGAAGACCCAGGACACGTTGGGAAGACTATGTCTCCCGGCTGGCCTGGGAACGCCTCGGGGTCCCCCGGGAGGAGCTGGATGAAGTGGCTGGGGAGAGGGAAGTCTGGGCTTCCCTGCTTAGGCTGCTGCCCCCGCGACCCGACCTCGGATAAGCGGAAGAAGATGGATGGATGGATGGATATATATATATATATATATATATATATATATATATATATATATATATATATATATATATATATATATAGTAAACAATAAAAAAAATTAACTAAACAAATTAGAACCACTTTGATAAGTAGGCAACTTTGCAATGAATAAACATTATTTTGATACTAGAAGGTGTGCTTACCACCCACTGTTCTCCCCCCTCCCACTTTAGTTCTGATTATGTGTTGGAATGGAAGGTCAGAAGACAGCGTGGGCGCTCATTGTCGGGTTCTGACTATGTCCTGCAGGGATGCTGATGCTGCAAGAAGGCATTTGTGTATGTGTGTGTGTGATATAAATAATGGAGTTTATTGTCTGACTCATAGTGTGTTTTAAACTACAGCGAAGTTTTCTGTAACAAAAGTTTGCACACATTTTTAAAAAGTTGTTAAAGCTACATTTTGGCACACCCAAATTCAGTGGTATCAAATTTAGTTGTAACAAATTTAGTGTTATCTCATTCAGTGGTTCCAAATTCAGCATTATCAAATGATGTTGTACTAAATTCAGTCGCATCAAATTTATTGGCAAGAAATTTAGTGGTGTAAAATTCAGGGTCATCAAATTTAGTGGTGTCTAATCCTGTGGTGTCAAATTCAGTGGCATCAAATTAAATGGTACCAAATTCAGTGGTACGGTACCTAAAAAAGTGGGGCGAAACCGCATGCAGACCAGTTTACTTATATACTAAAATAACAAATAAAACGTATACCTTGTTTTTGTTCCAACTGTGGTTATTTAGACAAATAAGATCATACTGTACCTAAGTATACTGTTTGTCAGGAGGGGTCCAAACAGGAAGTTGCATGTTGGGGTCTGTCTAAGCCCTGGAGGGATGCTGATGCTGCGAGATCCCATCCCTTCATGTGTGTGTTTGTGTGTGACACAGCACATATGATGCAATTGTAATGAGCTGTTGCTTACCCGTGTGTGTGTGTGTCTGTGTGTATGTGCGTGTGTGTGTTAATAATCGTGCTTCTTTATGTTTCCGAGAGGGAAATGTGCTGTGGCGCTGACATACGGCGGCAGGCTCGTTTGCGGCAAAGAAAGTGAGAAGAGCGTAGGGAGAGGAGGGGGGGGTGACCGTGTGGGGGTTGGTGATGGTAACGCTCATTTATCTTGCTGTCTGTGCATGTGCATGTGCGTGTGCGTGTGTGTGTGTGTGTGTGGTGATCTCGCTTGAAATCAGCAGGTTTCAGGCGGGGGACATGACAAGACCCATCCTCCCCTGCCCCAAAAACATGATAGCATCTAGAAAATAGCTTTTCATTTCATAGAAATGACATCGCCCAACTTCTCAATATGAATGCACTTAATAGACCACATGTAAGTTCACAAGTGCGCAAATAATGTTTTTGATATAATTATTGGAAATTATTAACAGTTCAAATATCATCTGTCCACTCTATGTAGTATGTACAAAATCTAGTCTAATGTAGTTGTAGTGTCTTAACAGCACCTTGATGAGCAGCAGAATGACTGACAGGTGAGTGAGAGTGTAAAAAGTAAAGAAAAAACAACTAGAGGAGGCGACAGATTACTGCTGCAGAGAAGCAATGCCAGCAGGTGAGTAACAATTGTTCTTTTCTCAGCAGGGGTCCACATTTTACAGCGAGTGGCAGCAGCACAAACTCATCCAAAGCTCAAAGGGGGTGAAAAGTACTTTTTTACGACCAAGATGTTGTTTTTGTTACACTACACTTCATTAGGTACAGCATCTAATCGTAATTAATACATGAAATATTAATCAGGACTGCAGCTATAAATTATTTTATTAATTTTGTGAATTTATAACATTTATTAATTTTGTTTGATTATTGAATAATCTGATATCATGTTATACCCCTAATGTGTATTTTAGGGAAATACTTTTTTTTTTTTGCTTGCCATTTTTCTAATAAATGCACATCCTCATCTTTGAAATTGCGCTTTTAAAATGTGTGCATTATAGGGATGTCCCGATCCAGGTTTTTGCACTTCCGATCCGATACCAATATTGTTTTTGCACTTCCGATCCGATACCGATACTGACCGATACTGGCCTATCCGAGCATGTATTAAAGTTTAAAGTTATTTAGCCTACTTAGTTGTCAGAATCATGTTGAAAAGGGTTTTAGTACTCTTGATAACAACTAGCCAGCTGAATTAGGGGAGTTTGAATAATACACAAGAACAAGAAACTGACCTGTTTATTCAAGGATAAACACAAAATAGACAAAATTATACATGACAAACAGAAATGGCATCATTGAAACTAGGGCTGGGCAATATGGCCTTTTTTTAATATTGCGATATTTTAAGGCCATATTGCGATACATATCTCGATATTTTACCTTAGCCTTGAATGAACACTTGATGCATATAATCACAGCAGTATGATGATTCTATGTGTTTTGATTGATTAATTGAGACTTTTATTAGTAGGTTACACAGTGAAGTACATATTCCGTACAATTGACCACTAAATGGTAACACCCGAATAAGGTTTTCAACTTGTTTAAGTCGGGGTCCACTTAAATTGATTCATGATACAGATATATACTATCAGATATATACTATCATCATAATACAGTCATCACACAAGATAATCACATTGAATTATTTACATTATTTATAATCCAGGGTGTGGAGGGGGGCGTTGGATATAAGTGTCAAAAAGACAGCCAAAAGAGTTTGATATGAGAATAAATCTAAAGTTAAAATATAGGGTAGAAATGCACCCATTTGCAGGAAATGTAGTCTTGATTTTCAAAATTTTCTTTCAAGGCTTGCATGTCTACATTCTTCTTCATACTGCATTAATATATGCTACTTTTAAACTTTCATGCAGAGAAGGAAATCACAACTAAAAAAAATCACTATTTTTTTCATACGGTGTTGATGTGGAAATGTTTGCCTCGGCATTTTGATGGTGTGGGCGTGTGGCACCGAATGGAGATAAGCGTCTCGACAGACGTTACAATATTTGAACAATGATGACGAAAACTGTTTTCTCTGTCGTGTCCGTGTGTCGAAAATTGTTATGCGCTTATTTTTTTATTTGATTTTGTGCGTGGCATATAATTGCTATGCGCAGAGGAGCTTGAGCAGTGCGCAATTGCACAGGCGCGCACCTTAGAGGGAACCTTGGTCACACGGCTGCGCTAGCATCACAGCTAACGTTAGCCATGCTGCTACCTCTCTGCTGGGAGAGGACGTATACGTATGTGACGTATGACGTGAAAGTATATGACGTATGAAAGAAGGTGCACTGCTGTCTGTGAGAGGGAGACACAGAAAAGAGTGAGAAGAGCCTCTCGTGTAATGCCAGCAGCTAAAAGCAACTGCGTGAGAATCCACAGACCTGTGGATGTGTTGAAGGTGTGCTGGAAAATGCGGAACGGAAATTAGGGAGCAGCAGAAAAGTGGAATGTATTATTTAAATCGGTGCGTTGAAAAACTCGGACCGGAGTTTTTTTTAAAACTGGATCTGGATCGGCATTTTCCCATGCCTTGCTGATACGCATTTTTTGCCAAATATCGGCGGCCGATCCGATCCAAATATCGGATCGGGACATCCCTAGTGCATTAATTAAAAAAATTCAAATCACCCATAGCCAACACACAGATCACGACACCCACACACCACTGCTCTTAAGTGTGCTCTATTGCAGTGGCAAAGCAGATACTATGTTTGTGTATTTAAGGTTCCAGCCACTCCACATGGTACAGATTTTATAAAGGTTTTATTAGTTACATTCGATAGATGATTAATTAAAGCAACATAATATAAATGTAAGCTTTTTCAAATTATTTAATTGTTTAATCGTCAGCCCTAATATTAATATTGACTTTCTGTACAAATGTTTACTATCGTGCCTAAAGGGTCAAATGGCAAACAATTAGATGAATAAAGAAATCTTTAAATAAATACATAACTGTGGCATTAATTAATTATAAGTGGAAATAAATACATAAATGTGATATTAAATGTGTCTTTAATATAAAAGTATATTTCATGATTTAGTGAAGTGACTTATATTTATATGGAGCCTATCTCAGCTGTATTCGGGTGGTAGGTCGGGTACACCCTGGACAAGTCACCACCTCATCACAGGGCCAACACAGATAGACAGACAACATTCACACTCACATTCACACACTAGAGCCAATTTAGTGTTGCCAATCAACCTATCCCCAGGTGCATGTCTTTGGAGGTGGGAGGAAGCCGTAGTAGTCACGGGGAGAACATGCAAACTCCACATAGAAAGATCCCGAGCCCAGGATTGAACCCAGGACCTTGAGGAACATGCACTAACCCCTGTTCCACCGTGCTGATGTAATTGTTTCATGATTTAAATAATTATTTTATGAAGAAATACATTGCAATTGAATACATATATATTGTTAAATGTGACATTAATGTATTTAATGTGAAAGTACACTTAATTATGTAATCATTGAATTATTTCAAATTCAAAACAAATTAAATTAGTTATTGATTCTATTAATTCACAACTAATTATGTAATGATTTATTTCATTATTTAATGAACCTGTGTATCAACACTTCATTGATTCATTTTATCTGTCAAATTCAGCCGTCAAAGTCAGTGGGCGGGTCCTAACATCCAATCAAGCCAAGGAGTACTGGTGGATATCTTGGTCTGAAAGTGTGAAAATAACTTTGGCGACTTCACAAAATCCCTTTACTTGAACTGTTACATGCTAAAAATCTAAACAGTATTACTAACCGCCGGGAATTTTACCATGGTTTATCATTATACTGTTTACCGTTACATCCCTAGTCCACACTCATTTCAGGTTTGGTGTACAAGGTGAGTGCAAACATCCATCCATCCATCCATTGTCTACCGCTTGTCCCTCTCTGGGTCGCGGGGGGTGCTGGAGCCTATCCCGGCTGCACTCGAGCAAAAGGCAGGGTACACCCTGGACAAGTCGCCACCTCATTGCAAAACAGCGAAAATAGTGTGTGTTCACAGAAAGTGTGGTTAAATACATCGGCAAAGATATGCTGCCATTTAACACGGTTAAAAAACTAGCATTTCTAAAAATGCTGCAAACCGTTGACAGATATTTGTCATGTTGTCATGTCATGTTGGTGTTTCCTTACTCGGAATCTGCCAGACTTAAGTTTTTTTATGTGATCCGCTAATACATCTGCTTATACTGTAGTGTTTATATTGTTACTCTGCACTTTTGTTTGAAAAGGTCCTAACTTGATTGTCAGTTAAGTAATGTACAACTCTACCTCTGCACACATGTTCATTATTGAAGTGCTACTTTTTTCTGCCAATACTTTATTATTTATTGTATTTATTGTTTTTGAAGTGTATATTTATAGGTCCCCAACCCCCTCCTTAACATATTTTATTGCTTTTGGTTGTGATTTTTATTCAAGTGCAAACTTTTGCTAACAAAGTATATTTTTTCGTTGTTTCATTTAACTTGGAGATTTAAAAGTTTACATTGCAATTACAATGTTAAAATATACGCAAAATATAAGTTTCTTGCATTTGAATGGATGTACATGCATTATTATTATGTATTATCATTACATCAGTATGATGTAATATAAAAATATATTTTGTTGGCAATAATTCGTAGGTCTATACATCCTCAAGCCAAATTTGTTATCAGGCCCGGCCTAGACTGCGCGATCAGACCAAATATCATGACGGCGGTCTGGCAACAAACTCGAGCAGACAACAAATCACAGAGCAACATGCAAACTTTGCAATATGTCTGTTTTGAGGGGTGGGATACATTTTGAAAGCCTGCCATAGACGCACACAATAAAGTTATTGCGGCTTTAGCTATCGAGGTAGGACAAAAATATAAAATCCTGACAGATTCATTCCAGCGGAAAGAAAAGTTTTCACGAGAATCCCAACGCGGTAAACTAATGGGATTCATATTGGATGATCAACCGATCTCAGTAGTGAAGCATGTGGGATTCCGGTGCTTGCCTGGTTGTAAATACATGACCGAAACAGCCCTTCTCGGTCTGACTATTAGAGAACTCACCTCCACAAAATTACAAGGCGCAGACTCTGTCAGCTTCATGACATATTTGGAACAGTGATGTCACGTCTTTATCAGTGATTGAACTAACAGCATATTGGAGGCTTTAGCATCTAATAGATAGAACCCATTGGTAAGTTTTCTTGCATTTTTACAGAATTTCTCTGTAGAAAATTCCCAAAAGGGCCTCCTTGACCCTCAGCTGATATTTTTCAATTTCTCAATTTTGTTTTGTTTTACCTTGCTGGGATGCCTGAGATAAAACACATGTTCTTAAAATAATAAAATACATCACAAAATAATTTATGAAAATATGAAATAAATAACGAAATCATGAAATAATAGAATCAATAATTGATTTAATAGTTAACTAAATATTGAAATAATTAAGTGATTAAATACTAAAATATACTTTCTCATGAAATAAATTAATGACACATTTAATAACACTTGTATTCAATTCCTATTATAAGTAATGACACATTTAAGTAATTATTTAAAGATGTATTAATAACATTTTGTCTCATTTGACCCTCCATATAAAGCTGTTTGAAATGTGTAAAGAAAGAAAGACTGCAGATCAGCTGTGACCATCTGGGGGGTTGTAGTTGGAGGGGGGGTTAAATAAGGAGGAGCCGCAAGCTGCTGAGAGGCGAGATAAGTGCGTGCATGTGCGTGCACGTGTAAAGCACTCCAGCGCTGGGCTATTATCTCAGTGAAGTGGAGCACCTCCCTCAGCAGGGATGAGATCCAAGCACCAAGACAATGAGCTGAGGCACGCTGGGAGGAAACATGGCCGACCGGCGAGTTGATATGGCAACGCTACAGAAAAATAACACCGTCCTGAATGCTGCAAGTTAAAAAGCGAATGCGTAATGAAAACGATAGAAGCTGCTTGAACGCTGACGATGATGGAGTATAGCAGCACAATAATAATCCATTTGTAAATACTGAAACCATCAATCAAAGGCAATGACAAAAAATCTATAGATTTTCAACAGTCACCAGAATTTTACTGCAAAAGTTTTTTTATACCTAATTACTGTAAATGGAAAACTGTACCACTGTTATTTTTTAACTGTAAAATCTACTGACTTTAAAAACATTTTTTTTTACAGTAAATGAAAATTCAAATAACATTGTCCGCAGATTGATAAAATACAAGGACGGGCCAACTTTCCCAAGTCAGGACCAAAGTGTATTGTGAGATGGACTCTCACTATTATGTTAGATCCACTACGGACTGGACTTTCACAATATTATACTAGACCCACTCGACGTCCATTGCATCCGGTCTCCCCTAGAGGGGGGGTTTCTCATAGTCATTCACATTGACATCCCACTGGGTTGTGAGTTTTTCCTTGCCCTTATGTGGGATCTGAACCGAGGATGTCGTTGTGGCTTGTGCAGCCCTTTGAGACACTTGTGATTTAGGGCTATATAAATAAACATTGATTGATTGATTGGTTTGTTGTTCGGTGTGTTATTCAAGATAGCTAAATGAACAACTATGATGTCAACACACAAAGGTAACATACATCAGTTTATTAAACGCAAAATTGGAGGCTAACACACAAAATGCACTTTAACTAAGGCAACATTTTGGCAAAAAGGCCCCATGCAATTAAACAACGCTAATTAGAGCAACTGAGGTACTGTACCATGCCATCATTGCAGTTTATACAGTATTAAATCAAAATGCAAAACATTAAACTGCTTAGCTTTTGTGTAAACAACTTGAATGATTTTTCAACCCAAACACAAAAACCTGCTTGCAGCTTATACTCTAATAAGTAACATCTTCTCATAGACATTTTCATCTTCTACAATGGCAACTTTATTCTAGTAAAATGACGACTATTACTGTATTATTACCATTTTATTCTCTTAATAAATAATAAAAAACAGTCTTTCATATTGTAAATATTAGCGCTGGGAAAAAAAACGATTCACATCCGAATTGTAATTTTTATTTATTACGATTCAGAATTAATTTAAAATGTCCAACAATCGATTTTGAAATGTCGTTTTTATGCCATCTCCATGCTTACTCGCCGCACGTACAGTATACGTCATACGTCAGCAGCCAAGAGGAGCTTTTGTAGCCTGTAAGCGTTTATTATAATTAATATACCACATAATATTTTGTAGTAAATGATTTGAATCAAGAATTGCTTATGACTTGAATTGGAATCGAATTGAATCATGATTTGTTTTAATATTCATATTCTTAGTGTATTAAGATTCATATTCCTAGTGTAGTAAATTCTTCTGGAATATTTTTGATGTATATTATTTATGCTGACTTATTGTAGTATTCCATAAAAATATTAATTTCCCTTCTCATAGTAGGATAACTTTTTTTCTGTAAAATTTAGGCTTTTTTCTTGTAAAATCGTTACATATTTCTCACGAATTCAAGAATTTTAAAAATATATTTCTTATACATTAAGGGGTCTTTTGACTTTGTTCTATCAAACTTGCGTTATTTTTTCATAAAATTCTAACTTTTTCTCTCAAAATGAAAACATCATATTTCTTGCTGAATTCTCAAACATCAATAAATAATAGTTAACAAGGTTTCTGCAAGACTGAATGTTTCCACACTTCCAGTCAATCGCTTTTACCTTGCAACGTATGAATGCATAGTATTTCTCTTCTACCCGATGTGATGTGGAGGACGTGTAGTATTTATGAGGGCAATACTTGGAAAAGTACACAAGTGTATTTAAATGTTGTTAAGCCTTTTGTTAATTGGCACATTTTCTAAATTCAAATCTTGTCATACATGTCATTTGGAGCAAATTCCATAAATTTTCCGTGAGAGCTAATTAGTCCGTACGAGTGTTTCATCTGCAGGGCATACTTGCCAACGCTCCCGATTTTCCCGGGAGATTCCCGAATTTCAGTGACCCTCCCGAAAATCTCCCGGGGCAACCATTCTCCCGAATTTCTCCCGATTTCCACCCGGACAACAATATTGGGGGCGTGCCTTAAAGGCACTGTCTCTAGCGTCCTCTACAACCTGTCGTCACGTCCGCTTTTCCTCCATATAAACAGCGTGCCGGCCAAGTCACAATATATATGCGGCTTTTACACACACACAAAAGAATGCAAGGCATACTTGATCAACAGCCATACAGGTCACACTGACGGTGGCCGTATAAACAACTTTAACACTGTTACAAATATGTGCCACACTGTGAAGCCACACCAAACAAGAATAACAAACACATTTCGGGAGAACATCCGCACCGTAACACAACATAAACACGACAGAACAAATACCCAGAACCCCTTGCAGCACTAACTCTTCCGGGACGCTACAATATACACCCCCCGCTACCACCAAAACCCGCCCCGCCACCTCAACCCCGCAGCCCCCCCTCCATCTCCCGAATTCGGAGGTCTCAAGGTTGGCAAGTATGCTGCAGGGAGTGGGAGCAGTTGAGTGCTAATTATGAGATCGCCACCCATTGATCTTTGAGCGGCGACGCTAACAAGGCGCGGTGGTTCAATAAGTAACACGGAGCGGCGTCTGCATCCTCGTCATGTTTGCATGAGTCAGCAACGCACACTCAAAACATCCATCAACCAATTAGCATGGCTGATTAATAATTACGGCAGTCTTTGACTCGAATCTTATTCATTTGATTTTGCCCATAGCTATTAGTCGAATCTCCACTTTGATGTTCGATTTTGTGTCCAATTTCTGGTGAGTTCCATTGTGCCGACGGCTGGATTTGCCCTTCCAAAGGTGCGAGGTGGCACGCCAAGCTCTGTGTCTGACAGCAGTGCGTCCTGACAAGCCTCATCTGGTCCTTCGCAGGCACTCAACTTGCCTCTCTCGATATGTATATCTATATGTATTTCTATATCAGTATGCCTACTACAATAACAGATGTTCAGTCATTAATGTTACAATAAACACAAATACATCTCTTGCTTTGTATTATTGGTATTGTTTTTCATCCTATGGTGTTCATGGTGTGGTATAATGTAGCAATAATTCATGTTTTAAAAGTTTTTCAAATGTTATCAATGAAGTAGATTGTGTGATTAGACTGTCAAGTTCATTCCAGATATTTAGGCCTTTATACGTTATGCTAAAGCTTGTGCCTTTGAGTTTACGGCCCCTTAGCCAATGTTTTCTTCTAGTGACGTGAAGTGATTGATATTTATATAGCGCTTTTCTCTAATGACTCAAAAGCGCTTTGCACATTGAAACCCATCATCTACATGACATTTAAACCAGTGTGGGTAGCACTGGAAGCAGGTGAGTAAAGTATCTTGCCCAAGGACACAATGGCAGTGACTAGGATGGCGGAAGCAGGGACTGAACCTGGAACCTTTAAGTTGCTGGCACGGCCACTCTACCAACCGAGCCACCCCACAGTGTGTACGTGTATGTGTAGAAGAGGTGATAGGAATGAGCCAATGAGTCATTCAGCCTATGACCACATTATACATCACACGTGTTATGTAAAAAGTTACTCCGTGAGTTTCAGAAGCTATATCTTGTAAAAGTGGATTTGAGGGAGCATTAAAGTCCGACCATTTTATGGTTCGTATTATTTTCTTTTGAAGGATTTGTAATTTATCAAGGTAACTTGGATAAGTGTTACACCATATGACATTGCAGTAGTTTAGATGTGGTTCAAACAAGGATCTATACAGGATTAGGAGTGCTTCAGGAAGCAGAGAGTGTCTGACTTTATAAAACAAGCCAAGATATTTTGACAGTTTTGCTGTCAGATCATCAATGTGTTTTAAAAAAAATTAAGAACAAGCGGTAGAAAATGGATGAGTGGATGGAATTCATCAATAGAAATGCCAAAGAATTGTGTATGTTGCACTCTTTCTAAAATCCTTTTGTTGGTCATAATAATTTTATGACTTCTCTTAGAAGAAAATATTATATAATGAGTTTATTAGGAGATCATTTATTACACTTTAGCCAGATTTTGACTTTATTCAGTGTACTAACTTTGGGGCGACACACACTAACACCATCTAAATAAACCACAACAATGTCCTTGCATGTATTGATGGTGTTTTTCTGAACACTCCCTTTTTACTGGACATTTCCTGTTTACCTCAGTTGAAAAGTGTCTCTATGCTGAACAAGTGTGTTCATTTATGTCAACACATCAAAAGTGTGTCCAACATGGCAGAAAGCTCTCTGAGCCGTTGTATCGTTCCTAATCTGCTGAGACGAAACCTCAGCTCTCCATCGGCTGCTTCACCGCCGCCGCCACTGACAGTAACGCTAAGCGGCTTTAGGCTAGCAGCTAGCGCCTTGGCTCAGGACCCCGCCCACACTGCAAATGTGTGTGAAGGTGTGTGTGTGTGTGTGTGTGTGTTTGCTTTTGAGCTTTATGTCATCTCTTTGTTGCGGGAGGAGGAGAATGACATATCCCTTATTTCTCATCCACTTCATCTCCTAAATCCACACCACTGGTGACAGTGACATGAGGATAGAGAAGACGATGCCTGAGGAAGGCAGTGAAGATGAAGATGAGAAAGATGTGGAGGACGAGGTGGGTTTAGAAGTTGACGAATCGAAGTCGGTTACGATGACGAATTGCAGTCAGGGCGAGACCCTGATGAGGACGACGAGCATGCAAATAAGCTTCCCTGAGATGGTTTCTCACAGTTTATGCAGAAATTCTTTGGGTATGCACACCAATTGTTGCAGCAGCTGTCCGGGGAGGCTGGTCTCAGACAATCCATGGAGGTGCACCTGCTGGATGTGGATGTCCTGGGCTGGTGTGGTTACACGTGGTCTGTGGTTGTGAGGCCGGTTGGATGTACTGCCAAATACTCTCAAACGCCTTTGGAGACGGCTTATGGTAGAGAAATTAACATTCAATTAATGGGCAACAGCTCTGGTGGACATTCCTGCAGTCAGCATGCCAACTGCACGCTCTTTCAAAACTTGCGACGTTTGCGGCATTGTGCTGTGTGACAAAACTGCACATTTTAGAGAGGGCTTTTATTGTGGGCAAGCCTAAGGCACACCTGTGCAATAATCATGTTGTTTAATCAGCATCTTGATATTTCACACCTGTGAAGTGGGATGGATTATCTTGGCAAAGACGAAGTGCTCACTAACACAGTTTTGGACAGATCTGTGAACAATATTTGTGAGGAATAGGTGATCTTTTGTGTATGTAGTAAAGGTTTTAGATCTTTAAAAACAAGTGTTGCTTTCATATTTTAGATCAGTGTACTTTAATTTACTTCCATCTACTTTCATCTACTTTCAAGTACTTTCATCTACTTTTTTTTTACTTGTACTTTCGTGTACTTTGATGTCCTTACTTTCGTAGTTGTGTATTGTGTGTGTGCGCGCGTGTAAGTGTGACAGAAGGCCTATGTAGTGTTGTCAAGTGACTGAATTATTGATGATGTTATTAAGTGTGTATTTTGTCGTCTGCTGCAGTAAGTTTTTTTTACTATTTGCTTCAGTATGCAGATCGTTGTTCGGTCCCTGTGTTTGTGTTCACTGTGATTGTTTGGCTGGTGTCAATAATCTTGTCATGCTGCGCCTCCAAAGGTGCTTGTTGGGTTTAAAGCTTTATTCTAAAATTTTCAATTGGATCAGGCGGACCAGTCAATAGAAGCTGTCATCGATTGGCGATTGATTGTTGCTCACTGCAATGGACATGTATTGTTATGTAACTAATCCCACCAAACGTAATTTAAATCCCTTCAGTGTGATTGATTTAATCATTTACACAGTGCCGGCCCAAGCCTCCATGGGGCCCTAAGCAAAATTTGATTTTGGGGCCCTCTATTTCTGCCAATAATATTGATTGTTGATCATTCACACATCTACTATAAACTCATTGCGGCTCTGGCAGTGTTGTTTACATTATCCTATTGTCAGCCTGGCATGTCTTTACAAATGACATGTCATTTATAAAGATATGGGGGTGGCCCAGTTAAGAACATAAATAATACCAATGAATGAACGAATGATGTCCAGAGTGCCACATATGGTTCCTAATCTTAAAATGTAGAAAACATTCAGCTACAAGAGTGGCCTGGGGTTGAACAGTCCAAGTGATAAAGCTTTGTATTTACAGTAAAAGTGTCATCTTGTCTCATCAGTCTTGTACATATTAGTCTTTAATTACTAGTTTATATTTTTAGTTAATTGTTCATATTTAATGTTTACTTTGTACAAAGAGAGCGCAGTCTACTGAAGTTAAATTCATCAATAGTTTTCCCCTTTGAAAGATGCAAGGCAAATTCCTTCCATTTCACCATGTTGCTACAATGATCTTCACTGTTTTCATGCTGTTTCAGCAGTGCACCTATGTTGACCCAATCCCGCTGTCCCTCGGCTGCCAGTTTTAAGGACTTTTTGGAAAATAATTTGCAGCAAAAGCAATAGCTGCATCTTTACTTCTTGAATAAGTCAGCCAGCTACGCTTGACTTTTTCCCCATTGACTAGCTGTCTGTAGGTATAATTAAAAAAAAAACTTCGGCCATCATGCCGTTTGGGGAATGAAAAGTTCTCCTTAATAGACAGTGGTCCTCTGATCACCTGCTCAGTCCTGTCTGAATCTGAGAAGAAAGAAGGCCACTCAGCTGGGTCAACTGGCGGAGCTGATGATGGTCCATGGTGTGAAGGGGACGTTGTGGTGGAAGTTGCTGAGGAAGTGACCAAAGAAAGACAATGACTAAAAAAGAAGGACCTATAAGGTGCACTGTTGGACATAATTATTAATCTCAGAATGTTCTGCAGTACAATGAGCAATTGTAAAGGGTGTTTTGCAGTTAACTTACTAGATACATCAGCTGTGGTTTCAGACATGGAGGGGACAGTGAGCACAGAGGATGGAGGTGTGTGAGAGAGCACTGTAGAGGATGGAGATGGACCTAAGATGAAATACATACATACATACATATAGGCACACATATTAATGAGATACTTTGACTATACTAATTTCCCTTCAGGTGTAATGTTTATACTAAGAAATTAAATGTATACTGTATGGTGACAGTCTTTTCCTCACCTGATTCATCACTCACAGTTGAGCCTGAGGATGTGGACTGGCTCTGGGCTGATTCTGTGCCTCCAAAGTATTTTAACAATGCTCCTGGGGAAGTTTCACATAACTTATGAGTTGATGTAAAAAATAATGTTTATTTTACTCACATAAATTACCTTGCTCTGCTGCAAACAATTTGTGCAAACAACATATCTCACTAGTAACCTGATGCTAAAAACATATTGCTAGCACCGCGCTAGCTAGCTAACGTCACCTAGCTAAAGCTAATTACAGCTACAAATCTCTTTGATAAACTTTTTATTACCAAGTCATGCAAACATACCTTTATCATGGCATTTTTTCTCCTCTTCCACTTTCTTCTTCTTCCTTTTTTCTGCACCTGAAGGATATGTCCTTTTTTGTGACATTGTTTTGCCTCTATCTGCGCTTTTGATGCCCAGTGCGCACTGGCATTGCACGGCAGGCGGCAAACGTCACAGGTGCAGCAGAGGCAGCTTTACATTTAAAGAGAGTCAGGAAGAATCACTAGGCCGAGATCAGCAGCAGCACTCTGTTGACCTAAAATTGTGTTTTTGTACAATAATATATCTTTGATCATTTAGAAATCATCAGTCAGACTCGTACATGCAAAAAATAAAAAATAAGAATTTTTTGTTAATTGCTTTTGGGGGCCCCCTGGTGGCCGCGGGGCCCTAAGCAAGCGCTTAGTATGCTTATGCCTTGGGCCGGCTCTGCATTTACATAACGACTGAACTGCTGAAAGGACGACATCGCCTTCAAAGCCAAATTTGCCAAATATGGGTTTTCCTGTTGTGTCATCTATCAGAGACGCCACAGGGCGTGGCCTGGTTAATTCAAGTGCTGGCATTGATGATAAAGTGTGTGAACAAACTGGCCATCTGTCAATCACAAGCAAAGCTCCAGAGGGGGCGTGGCCTGGCGAGCTAACTGGTGGAGGAGCAGCGAAGTGACAAGAACTAAATTTGAACTGATGATATTTTTGCTCCTACGGTCTTTGGCGTGCAACGCAGGAACAGGAAATGAAGCGCCTCGCCATCGTTAATCTTTATTGTTGATGTTTCATTTGTCTTCTGTGCTGCTGCTGATGATGAGGAAATAAGAGAATGTAAAACGATCCTCCATCTTTCCTATGTCTCACTGCACTCTTTCTCCTGCATGCACGCTTCATTTTACGCTTTTGTATGAGTCACTTTTAGATAGGAAGAGTAGGGATGTTGTTGTTTAGTCTTTGTTTGAGCACTAAGCATTGGTGGCACCAAGGCTTCATTAGAACTGCTCTTTCTGTTATTGTTCTGTTTGCAAGCACATCAGACCTGGTGATAATTTTTATATTTTTTAGCACTCCTGAACACAAACCACCAAAACTCCCTCACTGGCGCCCCTTCCCCCATACAATTTTTAAAAAGTAGCCCCTGCTATTAGTTTAATGGACCTTCACCAAATTTAGTGTCGACGTCTGTCATAAAAAGTCTCAATAACTTATTTCCGCAAACAAACAGGAAGTTGGCCGTTTTGATTTGGACTAAGGTTGCCAAAAGTATTGATACTTTGAGGCCAAGTTGATACCCACAATCAAAAATACACCGATACCTGCTTTTTACAATTATCGTCAGTACAGAATATTGTACAACACCTTATCCTCGGCGAGCCGCGTCAATTCTTAGCACACGAGCATTGAGTCAGCGACGAAGAACATCTAATGTCTAAAAAAAATCTTTCTAGTGTTTCCATACATCTACTTATTCATAGCACAAATGCGGATTTGGCGCCTATAAACAAATGATAATAGAAGTGTGTCAGTGTAGCATAACAGTATGTGTAGCGTAACTCGGCTTCACAAAACACGTAATTGCCAATGAATAAAACGTAGCAGAAATGATCTGTGATGTACTATAGCCACTTTTTTGTTATATTTAGCGAGTAGAGATACATATTAAAATGAAATATTTATTCGCCAATCACAACACCATTTGCTGTACGAGTGAGAGTGGAGATCTGCCACCACAAGCCCAGGGAGTTTGCATTACCACAGTGTGTAGAAAACCTCCAGATGTGTGCAAGGCAACCTTTCTCACTTCTGTAAGTGCTAAGAAAACACAGCTTAGAGACACTCCACTGTTGTTTGACAACACTTTCAACACCACAGCATTACGTTTTTCACCAGGAAGACAAAGCATGGCCTGGGGGCCATTTGCTGAATGCAGCTCTTTTTTGTGGCACATTATTGGAATAGAATAAACAAGAAAAAACAGCAAAATAAATCAATAAGACATAACGTAATGACAAAAGGCTGAAATGTTGATACTGATGAAAAATGTTTTTTTGTTTGTTTTTAAATACATTTTTGTTTCCTTTTTATCAGCCTATTTCATTACAAATGCCATGATGACATCACACTACCACCATATTGAAAGAATATTTGTAACAAAAATGTTTTTTTTGTTTACATACTTGAAAACTCCACGCCACTGCAGTTCTTTTTAGAAGGTGAGATAGTTAACTAGTGTTGTTATTTATGATCATATTTATAAGCACAGTATTGTTTGTTTTGATGTACTGGGAGGTTATAGTTATAGTTCTATTTTGAACGTACAGTATATTTACTTCTTGGCAGCTAATACAGCAATTTTAGTTCTATGCTAAAACATGTTGAAACACAGTGATTTTAAATACTTGACACTTTGAAACATTTCAATAAAGTAGTGAATTTAATGGGTTTAGTTTTTTTAATTCTATTTCCAAGTGGTATGGCGTAAGTATCGAGAATCGTAGAAATTCAAAGGTATCAGTATCTACTACTCAAATTTGACAACCGTAGTTTAGACCAACAATTTTTGCCCAAAACAAGTGGTCATATTTTGACCAACTCCTCCTTGAGACCAAATGAGGCTAAATAAAAATGACAGGTACTAGAAAGATGGACAAAGACAAATTGTGAAGGGTTTTAACCTGCTCCATAAGTCCTGATCTGGCAACAAGAAATGTATCAGGGGAAAAATTTTCTTAGCAGACCGTTATTTTAGGTCTTATGCATTTTTTTTTTTACATTCAGTATCTGTGATAAAATAAACTTATAATAAAATGGATGTGGATGTAGGAACATTACATCATTTATGTAAACTTATAAAACCCGCAGGGGATCAAATATTTATTTTCTCCGCTGTATATGAGACTACTGAGCTGCCTCTTTCTGTTCTCAACAATACACTTCTATTGTGTTATAAAATGAAACTTGTGGCCATGAATGCAAAAAAGAGACACAGAGCAGTTAAAGAGCTTTAAAACTAAGCTCGTTTTGTGGCCCTCCGCTAACAAGACAAACAAGCTGACGCTAGCTAGTCTAAATGTAAATTTCCACAAGTCTACTGTACAGCATGAATAAATATTAACATCTTAGAGGTGAGCTGCCCCGACCCGTAATGCATGTGCTCGCTCAGCACACATGCACGGCTTAGTGCCGAATAAAGAATCTTCTTTCATGCACCGCAAATGTCCTTGATGCGCTGTGCGACACCACCAGACTCGCCGGACTTTTAGCACCTCACTTTGCTCGTCCAGAGTCGTTAAGTGTCACCGAGGTTGTTTTATTCCTCGTCCATGGGCCCTAAAGTGAAAAAAGCTGTTGGAGAATTGAAACCTCATTAAGGAAAGATGTGAGCTTTAAAGCTAACATAAAAGAACAACAGGCGTTTATCAGAGGGAAGTCGTACACCAGTGAGGCCCAAACTTTTTCCGTACTAAAAAAAAATTTAAGGATGGGAAACATTTTTACATGAAAGATGCTAAACACATTACAATGTAGCTTAATACAAGCTACCCGAACAAAACATTTTAGCTTCATGTTATAGCTGACAAAGAACATTATTTCAATATTCAATAGTATATTTCATAAATAATACATGTTTTGTATTTTTACAATATGCTGAGGGTCAATTAAAAAAACATTACCACCATACATTCACTGTTGTTGTTGTTGTTTTAAACTATGTAGGGTTAGCATTAGCTGCCAGCTCACTAAAATTTGAATTTGGCTTCACTAATCTAATAACAAATAAATGTTTTGTTTGTTACTCTTCAGCGCTAATGCTAATGTCAACCAGCAGTCTGTGTCATAGTTTTCTCCTTTCTTATATGAACTTATATGACTGCATGAAATGAACGCTAAACAATGCAAATGCTACGGTGATGCTGCTGGATTTGAGAGAATTCTTACTAAATTCCACAAGGGTTAAGTCCTCCATGATGTTTGAACAAAAGACATCATTAGTCTAGTAAGACAGAAAAAAGTTTTTCCCCCTCTTCAAAAGTGGAGATGAGTATCAGTTTACCAACTACAGTATAGGTCTATTTTTTTTCTCCCACAAGGTTTACCAATTCTAGAAAAATATTTGTATCAAAATTAGACAGTTTTATTAATAATCATCACTTGTTAAGTGAACAACAATACGGTTTTTGATTAAACAGGTCCACTTCTATGTCGGTGATGGAATTACAAACCCCGTTTCCATATGAGTTGGGAAATTGTGTTAGATGTAGATATAAACGGAATACAATGATTTGCAAATCCTTTTCAGCCCATATTCAATTGAATGCACTACAAAGACAAGATATTTGATGTTCAAACTCATAAACTTTATTTTTTTTTTGCAAATAATAATTAACTTAGAATTTCATGGCTGCAACACGTGCCAAAGTAGTTGGGAAAGGGCATGTTCACCACTGTGTTACATGGCCTTTCCTTTTAACAACACTCAGTAAACGTTTGGGAACTGAGGAGACACATTTTTTAAGCTTCTCAGGTGGAATTCTTTCCCATTCTTGCTTGATATACAGCTTAAGTTGTTCAACAGTCCGGGGGTCTCCGTTGTGGTATTTTAGGCTTCATAATGCGCCACACATTTTCAATGGGAGACAGGTCTGGACTACAGGCAGGCCAGTCTAGTACCCGCACTCTTTTACTATGAAGCCACGTTGAAGTAACACGTGGCTTGGCATTGTCTTGCTGAAATAAGCAGGGGCGTCCATGGTAACGTTGCTTGGATGGCAACATATGTTGCTTCAAAACCTGTATGTACCTTTCGGCATTAATGGCGCCTTCACAGATGTGTAAGTTACCCATGTCTTGGGCACTAATATACCCCCATACCATCACAGATGCTTTGCGCCTATAACAATCCGGATGGTTCTTTTCCTCTTTGGTCCGGAGGACATGACGTCCACAGTTTCCAAAAACAATTTGAAATGTGGACTCGTCAGACCACAGAACACTTTTCCACTTTGTATCAGTCCATCTTAGATGAGCTCAGGCCCAGCAATGCAGACGGCGTTTCTGGGTGTTGTTGATAAACGGTTTTTGCCTTGCATAGGAGAGTTTTAACTTGCACTTACAGATGTAGCGACCAACTGTAGTTACTGACAGTGGGTTTCTGAAGTGTTCCTGAGCCCATGTGGTGATATCCTTTACACATTGATGTCGCTCGTTGATGCCGTACAGCCTGAGGGATCGAAGGTCACAGGCTTAGCTGCTTACGTGCAGTGATTTCTCCAGATTCTCTGAACCCTTTGATGATATTACGGACCATAGATGGTGAAATCCCTAAATTCCTTGCAATAGCTAGTTGGGAAAGGTTTTTCTTAAACTGTTCAACAATTTGCTCAAGCACCCACCTTTTTCCAATTTTCCTGTTCACCTGTGGGATGTTCCAAATAAGTGTTTGATGAGCATTCCTCAACTGTATCAGTATTTATTGCCACCTTTCCCAACTTCTTTGTCACGTGTTGCTGGCATCAAATTCTAAAGTTAATGATTATTTGCCAAAAAAAAAATGTTTATCAGTTTGAACATCAAATATGTTGTCTTTGTAGCATATTCAACTGAATATGGGTTGAAAAGGATTTGCAAATCATTGTATTCCGTTTATATTTTCATCTAACACAATTTCCCAATTCATATGGAAACGGGGTTTGCAGTTGAGGAACCACTGCAATTGATAAGGAGTTCACTGTTGGTGTTTTTATTGACCTGAGCAAGGCCTTTGACACCATTGATCAAATATTAATTTTAAACAAAAAGCAAGAGGTATGGTGTGAGGGGTCTTGCTCATGATTGGATAAAACATTGTCTTAGTGGCAGAGGACAGCATATACATATAAACAATGTACATTCAGATTTTTTTTTTTATTTTTTATTTTTTTTTATTTTATTTTTTTTTATGTCCTGTCCAGCTTCTCAGGCAAATCATATAGTTGATGTAGATGCCCATGTCGGCTGTTCAGATTTACTTTACAAAAGAGAAGTGTAGGATACTTCTCTTGTTGCCTTATTTGTATTTGACTTTATTAAATGTATTTATATTATCATTTAGTGCAGCCGGGCCGGAGCAGGAGGGGATAGAAAGAGAAAAAAAAAGAAGACAGAGGGGGAAATTGTGGGGACAAGAGGGGGATTAGACAGAGAGACAAAAACAACAACAGCAAACAACAACAACAACAACAACAATAGAGCAACATCAGCAAATATGACATGTACAAATATGATGGTAAAAGTAATAGCAAATAAGCAGTTAGCGAAAAATAAAAAATAATACAGAAATAACCATGAGCATTATTACACTACAAATGGATCAATACAAATACCAATAGAAATAGCGCTATTGATAATGAACAATACCAATAATTTACCTTTATTATCAACAATACAGTTGTTTAAATGCAACAATACATATACGTAATGATAACTTGAGATACAAAAGAATGCAGAAAAATGGAGGGGGAGAAAGAGAAGCAACCTACATTAACCTTGTAGATTGTTATAGTCACAATAGGTTAAGCTTTGTCAGTGTGCCATGTGTTACACCCAGTTTACCCTAGGGCAACAACGTTAATATATGTTTGATGCAACGTGATTATGTGCATGAGTGTAAGTATGCATATGTACTTGTATATGTACAGAATGTGTATATGTGTTTGTACAATGAATGTATATGTACAGAATGTGTATATGTGTTTGTACAGTGAATGTATATGTACAGTATGTGTATGTGTATGTTTGTATATTGAATGTGCGTGTGGATGTACGAACATTAGGTAGGTAAATATGTACTGTATTTGTGTATGTATGTGGGAGCGTAGGTACCTATGTACGTATGTGAGCATATGTGAATTTGCATGTACAATACATTCGACTCCCAGAGTGCGTGGGAGCCAGAGCACGGCCCCATCACCCCCGAGAGCCCAACCCACAAACAGGAGGCGTGGTGCCCAGGGAACCAGGGACCACCGCCCCCACGCAGCCAAGCCGGCCAGCGACAGGAACCCCAGAGCCCGACCCACCGTACCGCCCACAAGGGCCAGCAGCAGGCTGCAGACAGACGCACCCGGCAGAGGACAGGGCACGAGAAAAGCAGGGGACAGCCAGACCCCAAGCCAGCGAGAGACCACACCCCACACGGGCAGAAAGGCGAGACGCCCCGCCCGAGGGACCCAGAGGCTCCCCGCAACCGGACGGGAAGACCGCCCCCGCCCCACCGGCAACCGGGCCCCCACGAGCCCACCCCCCACCCCCGGAGAGCGCGGCGAGGCCAGCCCCCGGCCACCCCACCCAAACCGGCCGCCGCAGGACCACCCAGGCACAGGGCCACGGGAACCACCCACCCCACCCGCAGGGACCCCAACGATGGAGATGGAACAACCAGCAACCGCCCCGCCGAGCCCCCCCCCTGAGGGAGGGGAAAATTAAAAAATAATATTAATAAAATATATTAAAAAGTAAATAAATAAATAAATAAATTAATTAATTAAAAAAAAAAAAAAAAAAAAAAAAAAAAAAAAAGAATTAAAAGAAGATCACAGACATGCTGACAAACAAGGTCACTACCCCAGCAACTGGCCGACTCGCAGCACCTCGGAATACCTTGCAGCACCAAGCTACCACAATAGACGCAGGGACTAGGCCCAACAGGCCCCAACCAAGACGGGCACCCGGAAGGGATGGACAGCGGGACCCAGGAGCTCCAGACACGCAGTTCGGATGCAGTAGCCTGAGGCGTCGACCCCCGTCTGACAGGCAGGCCCAGAGCGTACCCCCAGAAATATACATACATACATGCATATATACATACACATACACGTATACATACCCACACATACACATATATACATATACATACACATATGTACACATACACATATATAAACATACATACATACACACACATATACATAGTTCGTCAGCCCCGACAGCCATCACGCGCGCGCGCTGCCATCAGTCACAACATCAGCCACACCCCTGCACCAGACCCAGCAGCCACGGGCGCCCACACCACAAACAAACGGCAGCAGAAACAGCAGCCGCAATAACCCCAGACAGCCAGCACCAGCCAATCAAATCAAAGCGATCAAAAAAAAACAAAAAAAAAACTGCGACCAGCAACCACACGCCACCAGGGCCACGGAGACCAGCCGGCGCCAGCCCGCCGGTCAGCCCGAACGCCAACACGCAAACAAGAGACACCAACAACCCCCCCAACCAAAAGGCCCCCCACCCCAACCCAAACCTGAACAAACACACCACCGCCCAAACAACCGAGACACAGCATCCAGACCAGACACGGGGGCTGCGCCGCCACCACACCAAGTCACCAACAGAGACCCCACAGCGCAAGGTCGGGCCACACGGGCACGGACCCCATCCAACAGGAAGTGAGACCCGCGCGACGCCACACACAAATAAATAATAAGATTTAAAAAAATAAATAAATAAAATTAAAAAAAAATAAATAAATAAAAAATATAAAAAAAGTACATTCAGATTTAAAGATCATAACACATGGTCCAAAATTGTTGATGTTGTATATTAATGATTTCTGTCAAATCTTTTTAAAAACTCATCTGTGTTATCTTTGCATACAAGACTATACTCTTCTGGGCAAGCCCTTCACCAGATCCTAGAGACTGAGAGAGTGAACTCCTAATTCTAAAGCAATGATTTGATGCTAATAAACTATCAATCAATTTAAATAAATCAAAATATATAATTTTTGGAATCAAGAAAATTAACAAACTACATCACATAAAGATTGATGATGTAAAAATAGAAATGGTGTATTCAACAACATTTTTGGGAAGTAATATAGGTGACAAACCAAATTAAAAAGTGCGCATAAATAAACTCAAGACAAAGATGGCAAAAATTATTGCAATGTTATAAAAAATGTAAAACTCTGTAAATCAAACATGTCATCAACATCAACATCTTAACATGTTATATAAGTACCGTATTTTCCGCACTATAAGGCGCACCGGATTATTAGCCGCACCTTCTATGAATTACATATTTCATAATTTTGTCCACCAATAAGCCGCCCCGGACTATAAGCCGCGCCTACGCTGCGCTAAAGTGAATGTCAAAAAAACGCTGCGCTAAAGTGAATGTCAAAAAAACAGTCAGATAGTTCAGTCAAACTTTAATAATATATTGAAAACCAGCGTTCTAACAACTCTGTCCCAAAATGTACAAATGTGCAATCACAAACATAGTAAAATTCAAAATGGTGTAGAGCAATAGCAACATACCGGTAATGTTGCTCGAACGTTAATGTCACAACACACAAAATAAACATAGCGCTCACTTTCTGAAGTTATTCTTCATTCGTACCGGTAAATCCTTCGAATTCTTCGTCTTCGGTGTCCGAATTGAAAAGTTGCGCAAGCGTGGGTTCCAAAATGGCCGGCTCCGTCTCTTCGAAGTCATCGGATTCAGTGTCGCTGTTGTTGTGCAGCAGTTCTGTGAATCCTGCCTTCCGGAAAGCTCGGACCACAGTTGTGACCGAAATATCTGCCCAGGCATTTACAATCCACTGGCAGATGTTGGCGTATGTCGTCCGGCGTTGTCTGCCCGTCTTAGTGAAGGTGTGTTCGCCTTCGGTCATCCATTTTTCCCACGCCGTTCGCACTCGTGATTTGAATGCCCTGTTGACACCAATATCCAGCGGTTGGAGTTCTTTGGTTAATCCACCCGGAATGACGGCGAGTGTTGTATTTGTGTGCTTCACTTGTTTTTTGACACCATCTGTGATGTGGGCGCGCATAGAGTCGTATATCAACATGGACGGAGCAGCGTGAAAAAAGCCACCCGGCCTCTTCGCGTAAACTTCCCTTAACCACTCGCTCATCTTTTCTTCATCCATCCATCCCTTCGAGTTAGCTTTTATGATGACGCCGGCTGGAAAGGTCTCTTTTGGCAAGGTCTTCCTTTTGAATATCACCATGGGAGGAAGTTTCTGGCCATTAGCATGGCAAGCTAGAACCACAGTGAAGGATGACTTCTCATTCCCTGTGGTGCGAATATTCACCGTACGTGCTCCCGTTCCACAGTGCAGTTCACAGGAATATCAGTTGCTGTGAAATACGGTAGTAATCCGTGTGCGGATGGAGAGATTGCGTCTTTTTATGAACCGGATCCTTGTCCTTTGTAGGAGCCATTTTGTGGTCTTTACAGATGTAAACAGGAAATGAAACGTACGGTGATATCCGCGCGTTTTTTCTTCTTCTTCCGGGGGCGGGTGGTTGCTTAAAGCGCTTCCTGTTCTATGGGGGCGGGTGCTTTCCTTGGCGGTTGCTTGCGTAGAAGAAGAAGCGCTTCCTGTTCTACCGGGAAAAAAGATGGCGGCTGTTTACCGAAGTTGCGAGATCGAAACTTTATGAAAATTAATCGTAATAAAGCGCACCGGGTTATAAGGCGCACTGTTAGCTTTTGAGAAAATTTGTGGTTTTTAGGTGCGCCTTATAGTGCGGAAAATACGGTATTTCGCACTTCCATATCTCAGTTGCCGCAACTTTGTTTTGCTGCCCTCTTGGAAAATAGATTTTAATCACAATGAGTTTTTTACCTGGTTAAAAAGGATATTGATTGATTGAATTATTGTGTTGAAATCTGGGGTAATAGTTATACATCCAACATCAACTACATTTTCTTACTTCAAAAGAAAGCCATTAGAATTGTAAATTATACAGATTATTGTACTCATACCAATGCTCTTTTTTAGTTTAATTAAAAACATTAATACTACATGATCTTGTTGACCTCAACATTGCTATTGTGAAATATAAAGCTCATAACCGCATGCTGCCTCAGTGTATACAGGAGAGGTTCAAACCCAGGGGGAGTCCATAAAACCTCATAAGTTCATCTGTCTTTCAGAAAGCAAACATGAGAACTAGTTTAAAAAGTAGATGTGTTTCTGTTAGGGGGGTTCATCTGTGGAATAGCCTGGATGATGCCTTAAAATGTTCCTGTTCAATTTACACATTTAAAAACCTTTAAGACCAGTGTGTTAGAAAATATATCACAGGGCTATTCAACTCCATAATGCAGTTTAAAGAGCGCAAAGGCTCAGAGGCCGAACATTGAAATGTGGATGTTTTGTCAGAAAGTGCCTCAGCAGGTTATATTCCTTTGAGACTGTGTTTACTTAATTGCAAAGTAAACACATCGGCTTTCACACTGCACTGTCAATAAATTCATTATTCTGCCCTAGCTACTCGATTGTTTCCAGTATGTGCAGCTGGACGACAGATAGTCAACAGCATGAAGAAACAGAAGCTCCGGATGTTTTGTTGCGGATTGATGTTCCTTTTTCTGAATCGTTTTCCTTCCTCAGTTTTATTTCTTTACACTTCTTCCTTCATTTAGGTTTGTAAGACTGAACATATAAACATAAAATAAACATTACAAAAGTATAACGTTCATTGTATATTTTAAATAACGTCCATTGTGTATTTTGCATAAATAAAATAAAATGTTTAGTGTAAATACATTTAAGCAATAAACTACAGTTGTTTATGCATGTATAAATTAAACAACATCCACATCAAATATTGAGCACAGTGAATGCGGCTCAACACAATAAACCTAATGTCTAGCCTTATCGCTGTCTACTGGTCAAATTTAGCGCTACATATATTCAATTAGCTTTGATCGCCTGAGTTACTTTCAACCAAAAAAACAACACGACCACGAATACTAATGACATCACAAATTCAGCAATTTCAATAAAATATAAGATCTGACCAGCTTTTGTGATGAAGCTTACATGTGTGGATTTCTATAAATCGTCGTTGCTGCTTGTCTTAAAACATTGTGTTGGTCGCTTAAAAAGACAGACAGGAAACAATTACTGGAGCACTTGCTCGGGGCAGAACATTCATACTTTGTTGTCTAGTCAATATGTATTTTTATATTTTTTAGGGTCAATAGTGCGATCTTCTTCTACTCACCCTACTGCTGCTTCATTGTGACACACATGTCTCGCTGCTGCCCCCTGCGGGGTAGCGAGAGTGCTGCATACATGAGCAAATCTATTTTGAATGGTTTCACCAGCCTATTTGCGTGATGTTCGGCGGGCCAAATGAAAAGCTTTGGGGGCCGCCAGTGGAATAGGCCTGCTCTAGAATAAACATAAAGAGTTAATACCATAATCAGTGATAAGAACTAAAACTAAATGTGGTATATGCAAGATGGCGCCAGTATGTGCTTTGGCCTGCCGTCTCTCGCTGTCAGCTCTGTTCGTTTTTGTGTTTTTTGCGTCTATTTTCGTCTCTGTCAGCTCACTGCTTGTGTATGACCGACAAACACTGTTGGATCTTTGCCCCTCTCCCACTGATATGATCAACTTCGACGTTGGTTTTTCGACATCCCAGTCAGCTTTTTCACCTGGCCGGATTCCTGCCTTCCTTTCCCGCCCCCTGGCTCCTCTCCCCCGGCGGAAGCGTCTCCGCCGCCGCGGTAAACGTGGCGGCCAGCTGGTGAAAGTTAGGGCACTCCTGGCCCGGCTTCCTGTGGCTCCCCGAAGGAGGAATGGTGCGGTATCCGGTCTCCTCCTGCACCCACGCTTGCTCGATCCCATCGGCTCCTGGCTGGTTCCTATTGTTGGTTTGGAGGAAGAAGCTTGCCGTCGTCGCTCCTGCTGTCCCCGCCCCCGGAGGCGCGGGGTGGATCACCGCCACCTGCGGGCTGTGTGTCGGGCCCCACCCGGATTAATTGCGGCCTTGGACGTGCTGGCCCCCGCCAGGTTCGGTCTTGTGAACGCAAGATCTTTGACAAACAAAACTTTTATCCTGAAGGATTTCTTCACTTCCCGCGGACTGGACTTCCTCTGTGTGACGGAGACATGGCTGAGAGCCGGTGAGTCCGCCCCTCTTAATGAACTTCTGCCTCCGGAGTGTTCCTACTTTAATTCCCCACGGCCGTCCGGTCGAAAAGGAGGAGGATTAGCAGTCGTTTTTAAAAATGTCTTTAAATGCCGTCAGATCTGCCTACAATCCTCCTTTTCAAGCTTCGAACTGTGCATGTTTGAACTGGGTCTTTCTGATGTCGTCCTTTGTGCCGTCATCTATCGACCACCCAAGTACCACAAAGACTTTATAACTGACTTTTCTGAATTTCTGGCTGAAATCCTGCCCAAATATGATCGTGTCCTTATTGTGGGTGATTTTAATATTCACACCTGCTGTCCAGACGAGCCGCTTTCCAGGAGCTTCCTGAATATAATCGACTCATTTAACTTTGTACAGTCTGTGTGTGGTTCTACACATGAACGCGGGCATACACTCGATTTAGTGCTCTCGTATGGTTTGTGTGTTTTTAATTTGGACATTTGCGACGCTGTGTTCTCTGATCACATGCCGATCCTGTTTGATATTGCCACGCAGTGTCCAGTTAAATTGTGCGCACCGCCCCAACGCTCTCGCATGTTTAATTCTTCGTCTCCTGCTCGGTTCTCCTCTATTTTTTCGACTCTTTGTGATGATAATTCTGCAGCATCTGTGTGTCTGAATACTGAAGAGTTGGTTTCTGGGTTCAACTCTATTTGTTTACAAACACTGGACACGATCGCGCCTTTCAAATGCCGCCGCTCTAAAGCCACGCCTCAGCCCTGGTTGAATGACGTCACTCGGGCTGCCAGGCGCATATGTAGAAGAGCAGAGAGAAAATGGAAAAAAGACAGGCTGCATGTGTCCTTTGCCATTTTTAAAGAAAGCCTGTTTTCCTTTCAGATGACTGTAAAAGCAGAAATGAATATATATCTATCTCAGATTATATCTTCTAACTGTAACAACCCCAGAGTTCTGTTTAAAACTATTAACACTGTCATTGATGCTCCCAAATCTGCTGGTTTTGATGCTTCTTTTGAATTCTGTGAAAATTGTCTCCATTTTTTCACTGACAAAATTGTGTCAACTAGAGCCAGTCTATCTCAGCCTTCATATGACCCTTCTGTTCCCCTGCATTTCTCTTCTGTTTTCCATCAGTTTGAGCCGGTGTCCTTTTCTTTTTTAAGTGACACAGTTAGTCATATAAATGATAAATGATAAATGGGTTGTACTTGTATAGCGCTTTTCTACCTTCAAGGTACTCAAAGCGCTTTGACACTACTTCCACATTTACCCATTCACACACACATTCACACACTGATGGAGGGAGCTGCCATGCAAGGCGCTAACCAGCACCCATCAGGAGCAAGGGTGAAGTGTCTTGCTCAGGACACAACGGACATGACGAGGTTGGTACTAGGTGGGGATTGAACCAGGCACCCTCGGGTCGCGCACGGCCACTCTTCCACTGCGCCACGCCGTCCCGTATATGAAGCCCTCTGGTTCTCCTGGTGATGCCCTCCCACCTCGCCTGTTTAAGGAGGTACTTGCTACTATTGGATCAAGTGTCCTTAACATTATCAATAGTAGCCTCTCTTCTGGAATAGTTCCAGTAGAGTTTAAACATGCAGTGGTACGACCTCTACTTAAAAAACCCAGCCTCGACCCCTCTCTCCTCTCTAACTTCAGACCTATCTCTAATCTTCCATACATTTCCAAAATATTAGAGAAGGTTGTCTACAGTCAGTTGTTGCCCTTCTTAGAGGATAATGGTATCACTGAGCTGTTCCAGTCCGGTTTTAAAGCCCTCCACAGCACAGAGTCAGCGCTTCTAAAAGTTTTTAACGATATCCTCCTGTCCACTGATTCTGGTAAATATGTTGTCCTGGTGCTTTTAGATCTGTCTGCTGCGTTCGACACCGTCGACCACGCCACCTTAATCACTCGTCTTGAGAACTGTGTGGGCATTAAGGGCGCCGCCCTCAACTGGTTCCGGTCGTACCTAACCGACAGGAGTTTTTGTGTAAAAGTAGACAGTTTTATGTCGTCCACAGCTCCTTTACCACATGGGGTCCCCCAGGGCTCAATCCTTGCCCCAATTTTATTTGCGCTTTACCTTCTCCCCCTTGGTTCTATTTTTAGGAAGTACAGTATTGCATTTCATTTTTATGCCGATGATTGCCAGATTTATTTTCCCATGGCACAGAATAACACGGTTCAACGTCTTATTGACTGCCTGCACGACATCAAAGTCTGGCTTTCAGCTAACTTCCTGAGCCTAAATGAAGACAAAACAGAAGTTATGTTGTTCGGTCCAAGTCGCTCTCCCTCCCGCCAACGTTGACCTTGGCACTCTGACCCCGTATCTCAGCGACTCTGTCACAAACCTGGGGGTAAAGTTTGACTCAGATTTTAAATTCGAAAAACAAATCAGCAGCGTCGTTCAAAAAAGCTTTTATCAATTACGCCAAATAGCGAAAGTGAAACCGCTTCTATCAGGACATGATCTTGAGAAATTAATCCACGCCTTTATCTCGACTCGTCTTGATTATTGTAATGCCCTGTATGTTGGCATTAGCCAGGCCTCCCTCGCCCGCCTGCAGCTCGTGCAGAACTCTGCTGCTCGTCTGCTAACACAGACCCGCAGACGTGAGCACATCACCCCTATTTTAGCGTCCCTTCACTGGCTCCCTGTGCGTTACCGAATCAATTTTAAACTCCTTTTATTTGTTTTTAAATGTCTAAACAACCTCGCGCCAACCTATCTCTCCGACCTCGTTCAGCCTTACTGCCCCACCCGATCCTTAAGATCAGCCGATCAGCTGCTGTTGACGGTCCCTGACACAAGGCTGAAGCTTAGAGGTGACAGAGCTTTCGCCGTTGCTGCTCCCAAGCTCTGGAACGACCTACCCCTGAGTGTTAGACAAGCCTCCTCTCTTCCTGTTTTTAAATCTCTCTTAAAAACATACTTTTATTCCATGGCTTTTAACACTGAGTGATATCCATCCTGCAATGGCGCCCCATAATACACCTGCTGTGATCCTGTTTTTATGTTTTTATGTTTTTATTAATTCTATTTTAATTATTTATTTTTTATCGTGTTCTGTTTGTGTTGTGTTGTGTTTGCTCGGTACTCGTTTTATCTTTTAACCTGTTCATTGTACAGCACTTTGGCTACCCCTGTGGTAAATTTTAAATGTGCTTTATAAATAAAGTTGATTTGATTTGATTTGATATAAATACTAATGGAAATATAAGTGTTTGCATATAGTATATTATTGGTACAAATGTTAACCCTATATGTATGAGTCTACCAAGATATTGGATAGTTGTTGGTCTATGCATTCACTGTGTATATATTTGTACAGTTATTTATGCTGTGTACAAGGTGTAGTCGTAATATGTTTTGGAAAGGAAATGTAAAAAGTTTTTACTTGTCTATGAAAAACAAGATCAGAGCCTGATGTCTTGCGGTTTTGCTACATCTTGTATTTCCATCCATCCATCCATTTTTTACTGCTTGTCCCTTGATTTTGTTAATCGGGTTAGGCAAAAATAAGTGTTTGAATTCAGCCTAACCCATTTTGGTCTGTAGAATTGTCAATGTATGGATGTTAAAGTGTTCTTGTTTATTTTGTTGACCACTGACAAAAGAAACAAAAAACTAAATTAAACTAAAACCAAATGCCATGATCAAATTGAATACAGTAGACCAGGGGTCGGCAACCTTTACCACTCAAAGAGCCATTTTGACCCGTTTCACAAATTCAAGAAAAATAATGGAAGCCACAAAACTCTTTGAAATTTAAAATGAAATAACACTGAATACAAAGTTTTTTTTTTGCTTTGTGTTATGTATAAGCCAGACACGCGGCCCAGGAGACTTTATTTTGCAGCCCGCACCTTAAAATAAACATTTTATGTCAGCGCGGCCCGCAAGTTTTATATGAATGCCGCTTGACAGCGTCATCCTTGCCAACACTCCCGATTTTTCCGGGAGACTCCCGAAATTCATGGCGACTATTTTATCGGATGTCTGCTGATTTTCACCCAAACAACTACCGTATTTTCCGCACCATAAGCCGCCCCGTGTTATAAGCCGCGCCTTCAATGAACGGCATATTTCAAAACTTTGTCCACCTATAAGCCGCCCCGTGTTATAAGCCGCATCTAACTGCGCTACAGGGAATGTCAAAAAAACAGTCAGATAGGTCAGTTAAACTTTAATAATATATTAAAAACCAGCGTTCTAACAACTCTGTTCACCCCCAAAATGTACGGTAATGTGCAAATGTGCAATCACAAACATAGTAAAATTCAAAATAGTGCAGAGCAATAGCAATAACTTAATGTTGCTCGAACGTTAATGTCACAACACACAAAATAAACATAACACTCACTTTCTGAAGTTATTCTTCATTCATAAATCCCTCGAATTCTTCTCCTACGGTGTCCGAATTAAAAAGTTGGGCGAATTACGGGATCCAAAATGGCCAGCTCCGTCTCGTCGAAGTCATCAGAGTCAGTGTCGCTGTTGTTTTTCCAGCAGTTCCGTGAATCCTGCCTTCCGGAAAGCTCGGACCACAGTTGAGACCGAAATATCCGCCCAGGCATTTACGATCCACTGGCAGATGTTGGCGTATGTCGTCCGGCGCTGTCTCCCTGTCTTAGTGAATGTGTGTTCGCCTTCGGTCATCCATTGTTCCCACGCCGTTCGCAGTCATGCTTTAAATGCCTTGTTGACACCAATATCGAGCGGTTGGAGTTATTTGGTTAATCCACCCGGAATGACGGCGAGTGTTGTATTTGTGTGCTTCACTTGTTTTTTGACACCATCTGTGATGTGGGCGCGCATGGAGTCGTATATCAACATGGACGGAGCTGCGTGAAAAAAGCCATCCGGCCTCTTCGCGTAAACTTCCCTTAACCACTCGCTCATCTTTTCTTCATCCATCCATCCCTTCGAGTTAGCTTTTATGATGACGCCGGCTGGAAAGTTCTCTTTTGGCAAGGTCTTCCTTTTGAATATCACCATGGGTGGAAGTTTCTGGCCATTAGCATGGCAAGCTAGAACCACAGTGTGTCGCTTAGTAGGAGCCATTTTGTGGTCTTTACAGATGTAAACACACAAAGGAAATGAAACGTAATACCCGCGCGCTTCTTCTTCTATGGGGGCGGGTGCTTACCTTGGCGGTTGCTTACCGTAGAAGAAGAAGCACTTCCTCTTCTACGGGGAAAAAAGATGGCGGCTGTTTACCGTAGTTGCGAGACCTAAACTTTATGAAAATGAATCTTAATATTAATCCATATATAAAGCGCACCGGGTTATAAGCCGCACTGTCAGCTTTTGAGTAAATTTGTGGTTTTTAGGTGCGGCTAATAGTGCGGAAAATACGGTATATTAAGAGCGTGCCGTGATGGCACTGTCTTTAGCGCCCTCTACAGCCTGTACTAACAGCGTGCCAGCCCAATTACTTGTTGTATGAGGCTTCTGCAGACACACATGAGTGACTGCAAGGCATACTTAGTCAACAGCCATACAAGTTACACTGAGGGTGGGTGTATAAAACAACTTTAACACTCTCACTAATATGCGCCACACTGTGAACCCACACCAAAAAAGAATGAGAAACACATTTCGGGAGAACATCCGCACCGTAACACAACATAAACACAACAGAACAAATACCCAGAATCCCATGCATCCCTAACTCTTCCGGGCTACATTATACACCCACGCTACCACCAAAGCCCCGCATACAACATGTAACTGGGCTGGCACGCGTATAGTGTAAAATCGGACGCTAAAGGCAATGCCATCACGGCACGCCCTCAATATCATTGCCCCGGGAGATTTTCGGGAGAGGCACTGAAATTCGGAAGTCTCCCAGAAAAATCGGGTGGGTCGGCAAGTATGCAGCTGAGCCGCATCAGAGCTGCAAGTATGCAGCTGAGCCGCATGCGGCTCCGGAGCCGCGGGTTGCCGACCCCTGCAGTAGACTATAAGAATATGGAGAGTGTTTTATTAAAGGCAAAGTCAGCATTTTGCATATCTAAAAGTCATTTTGTGTTTTGTTAGCCAAGGTGAGCAAGCCTTGCAGGATCTATTGTCATATTGTAATACGCCCGCAGGGTGTATTTAATCCCTGTATGGCTGCCAACTAATCCTAATGGAGAGCTCAATAGCCTTGAAGCTAACACAAGCGCTGTGTAGACTCTGCCTGCCTGTAAAGGGGTCATATTATGAAACCCCCACTTTTCTTGCCTGGTGGCAACTGTTTGTGTGTATTTGGGATCCTCATATGTGCCAAAAAAGTGATTTCAAACCATGGAGGCAGTGAGGAGATTTTATTTTCCCTATCAGCAGTTGTAGTCCAAAAAAAACATGTCCACAGTGAGACCTGATGACCAAAAATGCTCTGTTATTGGTTGTATTAACCAGCATAGATCACTACACAAACTTCCGGCCTCATCTGAAGAAGTAAGTGCCTGCTTAAATGTTGTGTTTCATGACAATGTAATTACTCGGGTGCGGGGCCGAGCAACAACGGACACGGAGCACAGAGCCGAGGTGAGACACCCGTCTCGGTCTGATGGGAAATATACAGAAGAATTTAACCCAAACTATATTTAATTGGCAACTGAAGCGGTTAGTCCAATAACAGTAGTTGACAATTTATAATGCACTATGTTGTAATATGTTAACATTAGAGATGTCCGACAATATCGGCCTGCCGATACTATCGGCCGATAAATGCTTTAAAATGTAATATCGGAAATTATTGGTATCGTTTTTTTTATTATCGGTATCCTTTTTAAAAAAACATTTTTTTTATTTTTTTATTAAATCAACATAAAAAACACAAGATACACTTACAATTAGTGCACCAACCCAAAAAACCTCCCTCCCCCATTTACACTCATTCACACAAAAGGGTTGTTTCTTTCTGTTATTAATATTCTGGTTCCTACATTATATATCAATATATATCAATACAGTCTGCAAGGGATACAGTCCGTAAGCACACATGATTGTGCGTGCTGCTGGTCCACTAATAGTACTAACCTTTAACAGTTAATTTTACTTATTTTCATTAATTACTAGTTTCTATGTAACTGTTTTTATATTGTTTTACTTTCTTTTTTATTCAAGAAAATGTTTTTAATTTATTTATCTTATTTTATTTTATAATTTTTTTTAAAAAGGACCTTATCTTCACCATACCTATTTGTCCACATTAGGCATAATAATGTGTTGATTCCACGACTGTAAATATCGGTATCGGTTGATATCGGTATCAGTAATTAAGAGTTGGACAATATCGGAATATCGGATATCGGCAAAAAAGCCATTATCGGACATCCCTAGTTAGCATATAGCATCCTCCTAACCACAGTATTTTTCGGGCTATAGAGCGCCCACCAAATTTTAGAGAAAATTAATATTTTTACATGTAATACTCGCATGTCTGCTTTTTGTGGCAGTGCCTGGTTTCTGGGTCAAGAGGTTGAGCCACCTTCGTGCACACGTGATTCCCATTTCCTTCTGAGTACTTAAGCTCTCCAGTCCATTCAGTCGGCAACAGTATATTCCTAAAGGTTCACCCTTGCAGTCGTGTTCATCTCCTCTGCTTTGACTCCATTCACGCTTCTCATTACCTGTGGCTTTGCCTCGGCGTTGCCGCGGAGTGTTCCCTGTTTCCTCTCTGCACCTTTTGTGTGCGTTTTCTGTTTTTCCACACCTTTTGTATGCATCCTTAGTTATTTTTCCTCACTCCTTTTTGAGTGCGCTTTTTGTTATTGTTCTTATTTCTTCTCTACGTCGGTGTTCTACTCCGGCAAAGCCAATCACGATATTTATATTATTAACAAGTATCACACTGGCACGAGTTATGGTTTAACATACATTGTTTGTTAGCCATTCTTTTTTGTCTGCACTGCACAATGTAACTATTAATTATATAACTTGATTGACAAATGCAGTGATAGGTTAGCGATGTCGCATTACCTTAACCAAACTACATGTAAACAGGCTTTGTATAATACTATATTCTTGCATTGATATATTATGTACTAGGGTTGTATGGTAAATCGGTATTATACTGCTTATGAAAAATACAGGTATTTTTTTCCCCAGACATGACAGCCCACTATTGTCACGTCATTACATTGCTGGTAAAACAAGCAGAGGCTCATGTTAGGCAACACACTGACTACTTACAAGCAGAAACAGTGTGAGGATAGAAAAGGTAGAACGGACACATTTTGGCTTAAAAACTAACAATAAAGTTGAAGCTATAAACACTGAAGCGCCACTCTGCAAGAGGTGCTCAGCTCTTAGTCTTGCTAACGTCCATCCGGAGTCTGTAGTGTTATAGCTACTTCTAAGTTACTAATCCTCGCCTACGTTTCTTACAGGTATCGTCTCTGCAGGACGAGGAATAGCTAAACATGCTTCACTACAAACTGTAGGCGGATACAATAGCTAACCGCTAACAGCAAACTAGCGCTCCTGAATGTAAACAAATGCCATGGGTGGGTTTACACAGACCTCGACTGTAACAATACTAAGTACAAGAGCCGTACACAGGAGAACTTTAAATATGACTAATGTATGATTCTGTAACTATTTGGTTTTGGGTTCATACCAAAATTTGTGGTATCGCCCAAAATGTATGTAAAGTATCAAACAACAGAAGAATAAGTGATTATTATATTTTAACAGAAGTGTAGATGGAACATGTTAAAACAGAAAGTAAGCAGATATTAATAGTAAATGAACAAATAAATTAACAATCAATTTTCTACCGCTTGTCCCTCATAATTCTGACAAAATAATAGATTGGAAAATGACACAATATGTTACTGCATATGTCAGCAGCCAAATGAGGAGCCTTTGTTTGTTTACTTACAACTACAAGAGAACTTGTCTTCTCGATTTACTATCTTATCTAATGCCAAAATGAATAATTATTGAACGCATGTTTAATCCATCTTAAGATTTTCTGTTACAACTAAGCCAATAATGACATTTTTTGTGGTTCCCTTTATTTCCAAAAGTATCGAAAATCATCAAAACACATTTTGGTGCCAATACCAAAATATTAGTGTCAGGACAACCGTAGTATGTGCATAGAAATGGCGCAAGCTCTGCTGCAACAACACTGACCGTACCCTGTGTCTAGTGTCTTTTGAATGTTTTATGTCCGTGCTTTACGTGTAGCTGACACATTGTATGTAGGCAAAAGTCAGACAGATCAGCTATGACAAGTTACAAGGTGATCGCCGCCCTTCTCACAATCTTATCGCTGATTTGCCATAGCCTAGCACTACAGCCCGACACCAACGACCGGCTACTCACCTACAGCCGAGATGAACTCCTGCTACATCGAGCCTCGCTGTGGAGTAACACCAAGCCTGCGGTGGTCCTACAATCGGAGCTTCGACCGAGGAAAAGGGGAAGGCGTGGAGGCATCTGGAGCCGGGTAAGAAGACGTCCCTTTAAACCTCCTCTGCCCACCATCATCATGTCCAACGTACGATCACTCCATAACAAGATGGATCTACTACATGCAAGGTGCCGTTTTGAAAGGGCCTTCAGAGACATCTGTATCATCGCTCTCAGTGAGACCTGGCTGGACGAGTCAGTTCCCGACTTTGAAGTGAGCCTGGACAATTTCACCATCGTCAGGTCTGACAGGACAAAGCACTTGGGGAAGACGCGAGGCGATGGGGTCTGCCTTTACATCAACGACAGGTGGTGTAACAACATCAAAGTGCACCGTAAAGTGTACATACCCAACCTGGAGTTGTTGACCCTGTCCCTCCGTCCCTTCTATCTCCCCCGGGAATTCCCCACTGTTGTGGTCAGCAGTATTTATGTAGCCCCCAGTGCTAACATCAACACAGCAGCGTAGCTGATAGCCGAGGATGCTAATGCCATGTTAGCTAAGTATCCCGGTGCTCCGTTGCTTTATTTGGAGGACTTTAACGGATGCAGACTGGACAATGTTTTACCATCTTTTGAACAGTATGTGGACATTCCAACAAGAAGAGGAAACATATTGGACTTATGCTACGGGAACATCAACGATGCCTTCCGTGCCCGTTCGCACCCTCCGCTCGGAGCTGCTGACCACAACGTCATCTGTTTACTTCCGTCATACAAACAGGAACTAAAGCGCCACAAACCACACTGCAGCAGTGCCCCCAGTGGACGGAGGACGATACCACTCAACTCCAAGGCTCCCTAGCTTGTACTGACTGGGCCATTTTTGATAGTAGTCTGAATGACAGGGTCTCTGTCATTACAGACTACATCAAATTCTGCATCAGTTCCACAATACCAACCAAAACAATAAATATCTATCCCAATTCCAAACCATGGATTACCTCACAATTAAAAAAGAGCTTGAGGGAAAAACATAAATTCTTCAGGCAACAGGACTGGGCCAGCCTCTAGGCAAAAAATAGGAATTTCAAAAACGAGGTATTTAAAGCAAAAACACATTTTTTACTCATTTTGATCATTCGAACTTCTCACCAGAGTGTGAGGACCTGCTGAGAGCCTTCCCACCACCACACCCCGAGGAACCGGCCCCCTTCACAGAGGAGGAAGTACGGCGCCAGCTGAGCCGCTGCAAGCCAGGCAAGGCATCAGGGCCTAATGGCATTGATTGATTGAAACTTTTATTAGTAGATTGCACAGTGTAGTACATATTCCGTACAATTGACCACTGAATGGTAACACCCGAATAAGTTTTTCAACTTGTTTAAGTTGGGGTCCACTTAAATTGATTTATGATACAGATATATACTATCATCATAATAGTCATCACACAAGATAATCATCAGAGTATGTAAATTGAATTATTTACAATATTTACAATCCGGGGTGTGGGATGTGGGGGGGGGGGGTTAGGTTTGATTGATATCAACACTTTAGTCATCAACAATTGCATCATCAGAGCAATGGACATTAGAACAGTGTAGGTCTGACTTGGTAGGATATGTACAGCAAGTAGTGGACATAGAGAGAGAGATCAGAAAGCATGAGAATAAGTATCTACATTTGATTATTTACATTTGATTATTTACAATCCGGGGAGGTAAGATGTGGAAGGGAATGTGTTAGTTTAGGGTTGAAGTTGCCTGGAGGTGTTCTTTTAGTGCGGTTTTAAAGGAGGATAGAGATGCCCTGTCTTTTATACCTGTTGGGAGTGCATTCCATATTGATGTGGCATAGAAAGAGAATGAGTTAAGACCTTTGTTAGATCGGAATCTGGGTTTAACGTGGTTAGTGGAGCTCCCCCTGGTGTTGTGGTTATGGCGGTCATTTACGTTAAGGAAGTAGTTTGACATGTACTTCAGTATCAGGGAGGTGGAGCAGATTTTATAGACTAGGCTAAGTGCAAGTTGTTTTACTCTTCCAGCCAGCCAGGGTGATCAGGGACTGTGCTATAGAGCTCTCCCCTATCCTACACTCACTCTTCTGTCAATACTACCGGACTGCAACAATACCTACACTGTGGAAAACTGCAACCATCATCCCAGTACCGAAGAAATCCAGACCCACAGAACTCAACCATTACCGCCACATAGCCCTCACATCCATAATTATGAAGTGCCTGGAGAAACTGCTGCTCTACATCATCCTTCCAGTTGTCACCCCACACCTGGACCCCCTCCAATTTGCCTACAGGGCCAGGAGGGGCATGGAGGATGCTGTGGCCTGCCTGCTGAATCTCCTCCTCCAGCATCTGGACTCCCCAGGCAACTTTGCCAAGATCCTCTTTGTGGACTTCACCTCCGCCTTCAACTCCCTACAGAAGCATCCACTGATCTGGAAACTACACCATCTCAACATCCCCCCTCAGCTGATCCACCTCACCCACAACTTCCTCACCGACCGACTGCAAGCAGTAAGGGTGGGCTCAAGCACATCCCCGATGCTTACCATCAACACCGGAGTCCCACAGGGATGTGTGTTGAGCCCTTTCCTGTACACACTCTACACCAATGACTGCCGTAGCATCTCATCCACCACAACATACTTAAAATACTCAGATGATACAGCCATTCTTGCACTCATCCTGGACTATCATAACACAGTCAAACATTTCACAGAGTCATGCACAGCCAGTTATCTGGAAATCAATGTAAATAAAACAGAAGAAATATGGTTCAACCCCCCCTCACCTCAGCACCCCATTATCATAAACACACAAACAGTTAAAACAGTTGACACTTTTAAATACCTGGGCGTAACCTTAGACAATACTCTCACCTTTGAAACCTATGGTTACCCCAGTGCATCCAGTTCCAGAAATAACAAGAACAGAGGGGATGAGGAGGAAAAAGGTGACAGACGCAAAAATATTGTCATTCCATATGTATCAGGCCCATCTGAGGAACTCAGAAGATTTTTTAACCAACACAACATCCCAGTACACTTCAAACCAGACAACACCCTGAGACAGAGACTGGTGCATCCTAAAGACCGGACACCCCACACCTACAAAAACAATCTGGTGTATGCTATCCAGTGTAATGATGAATGCACTGATTCGTATATTGGGGAAACAAAATAACCACTAAGCCGACGCACGGCACAGCATAGACGGGCAAACTCTTCAGGCCAAGATTCAGCTGTCTACCTGCACCTCAGGGAGAAACAGCACTACTCTGAGAACAAAAATGTACAGATTCTGGACAGGGAGAACGGGTGGTACGAAAGAGGAGTGAGGGAAGCCATCTATGTCAAGGTTGAAAAACTATCCCTGAACAGAGGAGGTGGTCTGCAACACCACCTGTCTCCCACATACAACACCGTCCTTTCAACCATTCCTAAAATACTCTGCAATTTAGCCTCCAACAAATAACAGGAGTTAGAAACATTCTGGTCACCTCCTTTGACCAGAATGCCATTTATGCCTTTTGTTTACAACTGAATGGAATGCTTATGTGGGGGATTCCGGCTATTTTGGACTGGTAGTAGTTGATCCACAGCAATCGTTCTGCAACACAATACCTCAATGCTAACAAGGGAAATTACTCTTTAATGACTATCGTTGGCTTTGACAGTAGGATTGCTCGTTTGCATTAAAACAGTTGTATTTTCTCACTACGAAAAGGAGAAACCATCCTTGCCCAGGAACACCCACCTGTTTTTTGGAGTATAAATATTTGGGGTATTGGCACCAGCCGCTGGACTGGATCTGGACAGTCTAAGTCTATGAGTATGAACTGATGAAGCCTACTCGGATGAGCGGCGAAACATCTTCAAAGACAAACTAAGCAGTCCAGTTGCGATCAATTGAATGCCCCGAGATGACAATGACCTGGATGAATGAGAACCTGTATAGACTTTTTTCCAAAATAGCCTATGTTGTTTGTAGCCTGCAGCTAGCTTGGCTAACGCTAACAGCTTACTTAATGCAATGTGTGAAACAGAATAACACATGCTTTGATTCAAACTTACAGGTTGGAAAATGCCGTGAAACACACCAGCATGTGCGGCTGATAGAGTTTAAAGTGATGTTTGGTCGTCTCTTTGTTAGCTCACTAATCTGATTCCTTGTTTTCCACGCTGGAAATTAGAAAAATCTTACCACATCGTTTATTTTTCCTGAAGCGATCACGTGAACAAATGTGGCAGTTAATGATGCAGCACCTTTGCACCATGTTTTGTTGACTTGTTAAAGAAAATAACAAAACTTTAGGACAAAATCTTGCATTCAGACGCATAAATAAGCTATTCAGATGCTCATAAAACCTACAGTGCATTGTGTTCACTACCTCACCCTTTCAAGCCCTATAATTCAAACTTATATTTGTTAGTACGGAAGCTTACCGTTAAAACTACAAACATGGCTGACTTGGAGAAAGTCTTTTGCATGTGCATAAGACAGCCCACAAAAAAGCTTGTTTTTATGAGACAATAAGAAAGTTGCTGGAAGATGATCTGTCAAGCAAAATTTAGACCAAAGCAGCACCATTACATGTTATGTAGACCACCAAGTGTTTGTTTTAAATTTAGAATAAAAATCGTAGTATGACCCCTTTGAAACGACATATAGTTTTAGTTCTTTACACTCGCTGACTTGGCTTTCCTGATGTGTGTTTGCCGCACTTATAATCCTGAAACAAACACCTGAGCTACAGCAAGTCGCTACAAGTACATCACAGACACGCTGCTGGTGTCGATCCTTAGTCTAGTTTAATTAGCAGGGCTAATTTGTGTATTTATAATGGCAATTTCTCTGCAGGGTTCCACATTTCCTTTCCCGAAAGTGTGGACACATTTGCCAAAATACATGTTTTTAAAAATACATAACGTGTTACTCAATTCCTTCTTCTCCTCTTTCTGCTACTTCTTCTTGTCCTCCTCCTTGTTGTGTGCAATATCATTAATGGAGGCGAATGTTTCTCCAGGCAGGCCATTAAAAGGACAACTAAAGACATCCATAATAAAAATTTGAGTTGAATAAATTTGCTCTCTCCTTACGAGCCTTGTTGCAGCAACTAAGCGCCTGGCGGCTATTGGACTGTAAAAGGCGTAAATCCCCTCCAAGCGACGCCTGGTCGATGGCGGGTTCTCGGGACAGGAAGTAGTTATGTCTAATCAGTGTTTGGGTTTTGTACCGCATGCACTTATGAAAATGCTTATTATCTGGTTGCGTGAGGGAGAATTGAGTCAGTGTTAAATGCAAAATAACGTTCATGTTAGAAGGTGATAGATGCTTCGTCGCCTTGTCAAAGTGGTGTCACAGAGACAGATTTAGAGAATGTGTAAGAAGTGCTGAATGAGATGCAAGGCTGTTTTTTTCTACTTTGGCTGCCTTTAACGCCCATGATGGTGAGTGTGTCTGCATCCATCCCATAAGATGCATAACATTTATCATAGTAGTAGATGCTCTCACAGCATGAAAACAAAACAAAGTATTGCATGATTGGGTTAAAACCAGCTTTGAAAAACACCGATCACTAAACCAGATTAATCTTGCATGTTTAAAATGTATATTGTCTTTCTATGCAGCAGTCTCCATTGGGGGCTTGAACAACATTACATTGACAAGAATGTTGATAATACATAAAATCAAAACTTTATTGGTCCATCTCAGGCAACATTATTTGTTTTTTGCACAAGGTTCTTGTTCCTGTCGATTAAAAGAGACTTTTTAACAAAGAATTAGCAAGTACATGGAATATAAACACTGAGCATTTATAATAATAGCATGTTGACACTAAAAATAAACACTTTAAAAATAAACAAAAAACATCATAAAGATAGTTTAGGTAACAAGATTGGGTTAAGATTTTAATCCCCATTTATCGTTGAAATATGATGGGATACGCATAAGAATAATTGAGTTGCTTTTTTCTTTTTGTAGCTTGCAGATGATTTGGAAGCAATTAACTTTCACGAGCAAAGGAAAGCGAGGAAGCACCTTACCACTCGATGATGTAAACATTGGTACACACGCTTGTTATCACGGCACCGTTATCAATAGTCTGCGTTAGGGCTTATAATAACAATATCACTAATACTTGGTTAATATTCAAGTCATGAAATGTAAATAGTGTATCATTGCCGGTTTTTGAATGTTTTCTAATTGGGTTTTATGGGTAGAATGGAGGACCTCATTGGCTCTTATTTACGTTTATTTACGAGTTAGAATGCATTAAAAAAATATGTCTGTCGTCATGTCTTTCATAATGATTGTAAACAATAGGCAAAATTCCAAAAAGACATGGCAACACCTTAATCCGATTGTTTTTCGAAAAATCGGATTAACACACCTATATTATACAATTTGAAACCCGTTTTCACTGGCATGTAGGCGTTATCTTTGCGGCAATCTTTATGGAGGACCAACACACCGCTCTTTTACTACATTATTTGATTTCCTTGGGAATTCAAATGGCACCAAGTCTGTGGACGGTCTGTTAAATAATCAAAGCAATTCATCAACATCTATTTATTTCCCTTACATTTACTTTTACTCAAGTTGGTAGTAAAATATTGTAGTTGTTGTTTTCTGTGTTTGGGGATAATTTAATCACATCATAATCTGAACAAGCCAACGTGAGACATGCAGAAATATGTTACACAATCTATCAGTAGCAGTTAGCGATAAGCATATAGCATTCGCTTCCCTCCCGTCACTCAACCTAAGTCACGTTAGTCAAATTGATGACTGCAACATCGCCCCCTAATGTATGGGCGACTCACAGCATTTGTGTTTGGAACAAAAGATAAGGAATGTTCTTTACATTGATGTGTGAGAACTAGAGAGACACAACTATTTTACTGCACATAATTATCACTTTACAATCTTTAAGCTTCTTTATGGACAAAAAGAGAGTTTTTAATATTCACTTTTCACTGTCCCAATATTTTAATACTGGTTAGATTTATGCCGTGGGCAAACCATCCCAGGATCTCAAATACGTTTTAATAAGCTTCATTGTTTCGCCCGTCACTCAACCTAAGTCACGTTAGTCAAATTGATGACTGCACAGACTTTTAAACAAAAAAACAATTAATAGGTTTATAGTCTATCTTAATTTAGGAATGAAATACAATTTGTTTGGAAGCAGTTTGTGTTGTGTGGCCTAACTGGCCTTGGGATCAGATTATCCCCTGCCCCCAGCCACTTTACAAAGTTAGTGTATATCTGTATCATGAATCAAGTTAAGCAAGTTGAAAAACTTATTCGGGTGTTACCATTTAGTGGTCAATTGTACGGAATATGTACTTCACTGTGCAACCTACTAATAAAAGTCTCAATCAATCAATCAATCAAAGCCTCTTGAAGTTCAGAGTTGCCAACTTGGCGACTTTGTCGCTAAATCTGGCGACTTTCCAATCCTCTTGGCGACTTTTTTTTTGTAAAAAGCTACTGGCGACAAATCTAGCGACTTTTACCAGTTTTATTTGAGACTGGTTTGGAGACTCTAAGGTGAAAGCACACATCAGGGTGCTACCGTGAGCCCCTCCCCTGTTCCAAATCACTCACAGGCATTTGTACTGGGAACTCTATTTAAAAAGGGTTATTAATGTAAATGAGCAGTGGTAGTCTATAAAACTGGCGAGTTTTGTTTTGACCTTTATTTTTTTTTGTGCGTCACATATGTTGCGTCCTGAGCGGTCGCCCACATTGCCTATAGCAAAAACAGCCCTGACGAGGAGCTTAATAAAGAGTCTTCCTCCTTTTTCATCCTCACCCCTTCATCCTCCTTCCTCATTCTCACCCCTTCATCCTCTTTCCTCATTATCTCACCTTCTTTCTCTTTTCGCATTCTCACCCCTTCATCCTCTTTCTTCATCCTCACCCAAAGCTATACAGCGATCAGACCATCAGTAATGAGCAAGCTACTTGGAAAATGTAGTAAGCTAAGCTACAAGTTACTTTCAATTAATTATAGCTAAGCTACAGGGGAAGCTGTCCTCGCAGGATTGTAGCAAGCTAAACTACAAGCTACACGGCAAAAGAAGCTTGCTATATCAAAGCTAAATTTAACGGCACTTATATCGATGAGCCCACATGTATAATATCAATTTTAATAGAACTGAGAGTGTACAAATGGACACAGTAAGGGTCCATTACTATTAACTATCTGTCATTTAGCTGGGGACACAGTACAACTACCACTAGGGGTCCGCACACCCCACTGTATGTTTTTATTTAGTTTGCCTTTTCTTTGGCCCACCCCATGTTATTCATTTCCACTGCCTGTAGTAAAAAAAAAAGCATCTTTGACCAAAAAAAAAAACAATGACTTCTGTGTTGATTGGGAACAGTTGGTAATAGTTATGTGCAGTAAAACCTTTCATGAACTCAACTCACCTTAATATGTTGTGTGTTCCTAAATTTGTTTTGGATGTCTTAGGTGAAGAGAGAAGTTATGATTTTGGTTTACAGAGTAAACAACTAAAAAGTAAACAACTAAAATTTTGGGCATTGTTTTCTCTAAATGCATACATTTGTCTAAATATGGCAAAGGACACCATTAGGACACATTATTGTGGGTTTCTTGTACGTCGTCTTCATCCCTAAAGAAAAAATATAATCTGCAGGAGAGAATTCTTCTGCCATTTTCAAGTATGTTTCTTTTTTTTCTTGAGTGCTCCCTATCTTAGAAACATGGATCAATGATTTAAAAAAAAAGGACTAGATTTTGATTTGATTCGATACAACCAACAGGAACGGAGGAGGAGTAGCTGTGTACATGATGAAAAACCTGAATTACAAAGTGGTGAAAAACATGTATTTGCTATTGATAATATTTTAGAATGTTTAACTATCGAAAATGTCATAAAACAAAAAGCAAACAGGTATTGATCAGTCAACACCTAAGTCAAGTATTGAAATGTTTATGGACTGGATCAAGGCAGCCTTCATTGAAATTAGTCAAAAAGCTATTTTTATGTGGTGACTTCAACATTGATGTTTTGAACCCTAATAAGCAAAAGACCATTAATGACTTCATAGATACAATGTACAGTATAGCATGAGTTTATATCCTAAAATCACAAGGCCAAGCAGAATCACACAACACTGTGCCACCTTAGTAGTCTGCTAATAACTGACATCAGTGATCATCTTCTCATTTTCACAATCTATGACAGAAACTTCAAGGATGACAAAAAGACACTTTGAAGACTATGCACAGAGAAAATAATGATTGCTTTTAAGAATGATCTTGAAGAACAAAGTTGGGACATTGTGTACAGTGTAAATGATGTAGATGAAGCATATGGAATATTGTTCAATACTTACATGATACTTTATGACAAACATTGTCCATGAAACAACTAAGTAAGAAGCAAAAGAGGAACAATCAAACATGGATGACAAAAGGACTGAAAATTGCTTGTAACTAGAAATAATACATATATATAATATTTATAACACAAAGATCTACAGATGCAGAAAATAAGTACAAAACATACAAGAACATGTAGGAAATAATATTACACCCAATTATTAGACCGGAACAAAAACAACATGAGAGCATCATGGGGCAGCTTAAATATTTAAAAAAATGGGGCTAAGAAGCCTCAATACTTTTGAGACGAAAACATAAAGCATGATCATATGAATGAAATGGTTGAAAGCTTCAATAACTACTTTGTAAATATTATACCAAATCTGAAGGAAAGGATTTTAGATCCCAGGTCGGTTGAGGACTGGAATGATACCATAAACAGAAATCCCAACTCAATGTTCCTCGTGGACATGACAGAGGAGCAAATAATGCATTGCAATCCACCACCAACAGCCAGACGCCAGCTCTTGTGCGAAATACAACCTTAGAAAAAAAAACATTTGTCTTCACGTACAACACTTAAAACCTTTGGCATATCTGTATGAGGAATTCAATTATGGAATGGATGAAGCAAGTAAGGATATGATATGATCTAATCTAAGAAACTGTTCAAACTCAGTGATTGCAGGGAAGAATCCTGATAAATATTTTGAAGCTCATTGATAAATGAACTAATTGTATTCCTTCATTAAGTGAATCGAAACTAACTTGACTATTTATTCGTGATAACTTTGTTTATTGTTTATTTATGTAATTAACTATTTATGTTGGCTCTGCGATGAGGTAGCAACTGGTCCAGGGTGTACGCTGCCTTCCGTCCTAGTGCAGCTGGGATAGGCTCCTGACCCCCGCAACTACAAAAGGGACAAGCACTGGAAAATGGATGGATTGATATTTATTTACTCACTCATTTATTCATTTATTCACAGTTGCCTTACAAATCAAGTACAAACTAATGTGTTAGAAATTGCTATGAAACGAAAAAGGGTAGGATTAAATTAATTCTGCTTCTCCCTACTCCTTTTCGGACATGCCGTAATTAGAATCTGGAAACGTGATGATTCAAATTGTAATTGAATGCATGTTCCAAATTAACTAACCATAACCATAACCCTTCTTCCTCCACACTTCTTCATCATCCTTCATCTTCCTTTCTCATACTCACCCCTTCATAATCTTCACCCCTTTATCTCCCTTCTTCATTCTTGCCCTTTAATCCTCCTTTTTAATCCTTCTTACTCATTTTTCATACTCACCCAGTCATCCTCCTTCTTCATTCTCACCCAATCATCTTCCTTCCACATGTGCACTCTTTCTTCATCCTTCCTCCTCCTCCTCACCCCTCCATCCTCCTTCCTCATCCTCACTCCTGCACCCTCCTTCCTCATCCCTTCTTCCTATATCTCACCCCTTCATCTTCCTTCTTCATTCTCAGCCCATCATTCTTCTTTTCCATCCTCACCTCTTCATCCTCCTTCCTCATCCTCACCCCTTCATTCTCCCTTTTCATCCAAACCCAGTCATCATCCTTTCTCATCTTTACCCCTTCATCTTCTTTACTAATTCTCATCCCTTCATCCTTCATTTTCATCCTCACCTCTTCCTCATTTTTAATGATCATCCCTTCATTATTCTCACCCTTTCACCTTTCTTCCTCATCCTCACCCCTTCATCTTCCTTCCTCATTCTCACCCCTTCACCCTCCTTCCTCATCCTCACCCTTTCCTCTTCCTTCATCCTCACCCCAGCATCCTCCTTTTATCCTCACACAATCATTCTCCTTCCTCATCCTCACCTCTTCATTCTCCTTTTCATCCTCACCCATTCATCCTCCTTCCTCATTCTTAACCCTTTTTCCTCCTTTCCATCCCCACCCCATAACCTTCTTCCTTATCCTCTCCCCTTCATTCTCATCCCTTCTTCCTCCCTTTTCATCCTCCCTCCTTTATCTTTCTTCTTCATCTTCACCCATTCATCTTTTTCTCTTTTATCCCTCTTCCACATCTTTTCTTCTCACCCTTCATCTTCCTCCTCCTTTTTATTCACTCATTCTGTATTGTGGCTCTTCCTCCATTTTTCTGGTCTCTTTCCTTCCTTCCCTCATCACACTCTCACTAGCACATGTTGAGGTTGCCACCAGGAAGTCAATGAGCAAAGTGAGGATGATGAGGGCAAGAGGAGGAAGAAAGGGTTGAAGTGCTGCAGGGCGAGGATGAGGAGTGATGGCAGCGTCAGATTGAATTACATCCATTTATAGAGCGCTCACGTCAGAACGGGAACACCGGGCCATGTTTTCACTTGTTTTCCCCTCTGCTAATCGTGTCCGTTTATGTCAAAAGAAACGGCGTTCTGTCTGCTTGGGGCTGAGCGAAAGACTCACCGCCAAACGCCAACGAGACTTCATGCCTTAGCGGCGGCTAAGTGCACAGGACATATTAGCTGGCAAAAGAAGGAAAATAAAGTGTTTTGTAAGTGTGCTCTTTGCAGACAGAGCTTCATGCTGGACTTCCTCTGGTCCGAATGCTGCAACATCAGCAACACTATCGTTGTGTGCACCACCTCACAGTACACTGCAGATGCTTGAAGTCTATGTTATCCACATCAGATGTTCCATCTTGCATTTGTACTGCCTTGTAGAATCAATTTTACTCATTTTAATTCATCACACGGTCATTAATTGTGTCAATATTGAAGTAGAAATAGTTAAGGTAAAACATTTTGGGATAGTTCATTGTCATACACATTCAAAAAAAAGTTTAAAGTTAAAGTACCAATGATTGTCACACACACTAGGTGTGGTGAAATTTGTCCTTTGCATTTGACCCATCCCCTTGTTCACCCCCTGGGAGGTGAGGGGAGCAGTGAGCAGCAGCGGGGGCTGCGCCAGGGAATAATTTTTTTGTGATTTAAACCCCAATTCCAACCCTTGATGCTGAGTGCCAAGCAGGGAGGTAACGGGTCCCACTTGTATAGTCTTTGGTATGACTCGGCCGGGGTTTGAACTCACAACCTACTGATCTCAGGGCGGACACTCTAACCACTAGGCCACTGAGTAGGTTACAAGTGACTGTTGACTTGAAAACATAAAAACGTGTACCAATTTTGGCAATAAGATTTGTTAGAGACATTGTGCATGTGTGTATTCACACTTAGGGCCTAGGTTGATTGGCAACACTAAAATTGGCCCAAGTGTGAATGTGAGTGTGAATGTTGTCTGTCTATCTGTGTTGGCCCTGCGATGAGGTGGCGACTTGGCCAGGGTGTACCCCGCCTTCAGCCCGAATGCAGCTGAGATGAGATCCAGCACCCCCCACGACCCCGAGCGGTAGAAAATGGATGGATGGATGGCACTTAGGGCCTGATTTACTAAGATCCAAATACCACGTGGTAAACAGCGTGTGCAATCTATAAAATAGCGTATAATTAGTGCACGTGTTGTGTGTGATGGACTAACACTATGTGTGCAATTGTAAAGGAGTGCAGACCTCTTTATTTAAAGAAGCCATATGTAATAATCTGGCCAGAAATGGTACTGCAATTATGGTCAAAATCTGTAGTCCCCTCCCCGTCTTCCTGACTGAGGTTGCCAGATATGCAGCCGAATACAGCTCGATCGACTGGGCGACTCCAAGGAACTTCAAACTTCCACTGCCTCTTACTAGGGGTTGAGGTGCTGGGACCATAATTGTTAAATAGACAAGCATTATGTCAATAACAAATCTCTAACCAATACATTTTACACAGACATTAGGCTATTTTCAGGAAGAAGTACGTCATGCCTGCGTACAATATCACAACAAATGGCAATCATATGGTTATTGTCAGTACTATCAGAAAACAAAGACTAAAACGAACTAAAACCAACGCTAGCAATGGTTGTAATGGTGAAAAAAAGTAGTGCATGCTTAGCAGCCTAATGTACGCCCAAAACTAAAGAGGAAACATTTGACCAAGGTATGCCTATAGGCTACTGTTTGAAACGTTTCAGATTGCCATATAACTTGGTACATGTAGTCCACAATATGCAAACACTAATGAGGAATTATTTTATCATGTGATTTAACTGTCTCTATAAGTTTCGCATTGCCATGATGACAGCCGTGCTAATGTTGGAACCCATTTCCTCAGCGTATCAGCATATTGACAACGAAATAGTCACTGACACTACCCATATCCACATAGGTTTTATTTGTAGAAAATATATTTTGCCCTGTCAGTTGGATTACACATCGACATACAGGCTAACGGGCATATATTTCCCCCGTTAGCCTGTATGTTGATGAGTTATTGACTGGGCTAGCATGGTAAGCATTACACTAGGAGATAAGCACTTTCAAACTAAGCATTCGTTGCACGAACATACTAGCTTTGTTAGACAAGATCATAGACTGTATTGGACAATATAGTTTACATACAAAATGTCCATTTCCATTTATTACAAGTAATAAGAAAATGTAAATGCCTTACTTACCTATTAAAGAGGAAATTAGCAAGTTTGGCATCAGATGAAAAAATATTCTCCGCCTTCAATCGTCTCCATCTTTCAAAGGCATCCCTGATACAAATCCTCATTTTGTTCCTGACTTTGTCATGAATAAGTTTAGAATTGTAAGGAGGCCTTTTAGATTTATTAACATCCAGGTTGCCAGTTACTAATGTTTAGTAACTTTACCAGTGGCAGTAGCTCGACGAAGAGGGCGGTGCGTAACTGGCAACCTGGATGTGACACTATCACAGACTTTTTAGTTGGTCAAACGGTAGAGGGCGGGACATTGAAATGAAAACAATAACAAGATTTTGGGGCTGTAAATCTAATTTTGAAATGAGCATATCCCGGCTGAACTACTGTTATCAGTAATAGAGGTATTCGAAAAGAACAGGATTTATTAATGTATTTTGACATGTCAGGGCCATTTAATGATGACTTGACATGAAATTATTACATATGGCTCTTTTAAATGAGAATTTTGTGTGTACTATACGCGGCATCACCACGGAGACAATCTTATTTACTGCACATTCATGTTATGCTCCTATCTGTGGTGTTTTGCTCTGTTTTCAAACATGCAGCAAACATGTACCACTTTTTTGGGCATTTTAGAAGCAGTCTTGCAGTGCATCTATAATAACACCACTTTTTTTTTTACCGCCAAAGTTGGCTCATTGAATAGGCTGCATGTTACTCCGCTCCAGATGTAAAAAAAAAAATGCATACTTAAAGAATGTTTTCTTTATAATAGAAATATTCTAATAATATAAATTATATGGGGGGAAAAACGAACGCCATTAGAAAATACTAAAGGACACCAAAACACTTCAATTGAATTGGTTTTAATCAGCCTCTTAAGTTCTCTAGCAGCTATAAAAAATAAAAAATAATTTTGCTGAATAGACGATATGTTTATTATTTTTTATTTTTGACTGTCCAAAATGTTGACGCACACACGTAGAACGGAGCATTCTCGTCTGTCCAAGCACTGATCCTGCAGCGGTGTGTGGAACTGTCAGTTTGCACGTCCTTCCCACAGGTGCTAAAAAAAAACACAAAATAGTGCTCACAAAACGTTGATAAGTGTTGATAAATCACATTGCGTGTGCTAAATAAGTATATTTGATTCTTCTCCTCCCAGTATTGTGGGCCTTTGGATAATCAGCATATATTTGGCATATTAATGAAGACAGAGACGCAAAATGGATTGCACGTCTTATTTTACTCACTTAACAGACACGATCCACTTTGCACACGTTTAGTAGATGGGCTTTGCGTGTGCCATCAGGTTTGCACGTGTTTTAGTGCACGTAAATACTTTGTAAGTCAGGCCCATAGTCTTTAGTGCATATATGTTTTCACATTGAGAAGGATGTTAAAATGCACTACACTGTCAGTGCCTAAACAAGTAGTATAAAGCAGAGGTGGGACCAAGTCATTGCTTTGCAAGTCACAAGTAAGTCTCAAGTCTTTACCCTCAAGTCTCGAGTCAAGTCCCGAGTCAAGACAGGGCAAGTCCGAGTCAAGTCCAAAGTCAAGACTGGAAAGTCTCAAGTCAAGTCCCAAGTCCTGCACTTTGAGTTTCGAGTCATTTCAAGTCCTTTTACCCACAGACTAATATATTTACACAGATTGTGTATGCTTTTAAAACGCTGTATTTATTTATTAAAACAAGTGCATTTGAAATTGCAGGGAAAAAGATAGTGCTGACATTGCACTTCATAATAGCACTATTAACCAGTCATTTTAAACATGTAACTCATTCCTTTACAGAATAAACACATTTGAAAAAAACAAGTGCAACTGTACTTATTTGCACAAAAGTGTTAACATTGTATTTCCATGGCATATTGCATTGTAACTAGTTCCACAGCAGTTTCTATCCTGTTCTTACCTTATCTCATTGATCTCATCTCATACTGTATGTGTGTTGATGTGTGCGTACACATGAAAAACATAAATATATGAACATAACAATGAACAGAGTTGTACTTTTTAGATGTCAGGACCCTATGCAATATGTACACATATTCTTAATATAGTATACATTTTAACTGACCTTTATTTGACTATGTTTGTCTTTTTGGAGGTGGCTAAAATACGCCGTGCTGCTGACCGCTGTCTAACGTTACCTTACTGTGTGTGATACATTGACTAACGTAATGTTACTGTGTGTGATCCATTGACTAACGTAATGTTACTGTGTGTGATACATTGACTAACGTAATGTTACTGTGTGTGATACATTGACTAACGTTACGTTACTGTGTGTGATACATTGACTAACGTAACGTTATGTGTAGGTACCTCATGCAACCCTGCTTAAAAAAAAATCACTTGACAAAAAGTATGAATAAGGTAGCAAACTGCAGTGGACGCAACATATTGCCGTGTTTGCAATGACGTTATAACCATAGACATCTTATAAGTAGACGCAGCATTGGTTGCTGTGACGTGAGCAATTTGGCCGCCATCTTGAAGTGGTGATGAGGAGCAGGCGAGCAGCCTAAATTGACAGTTGACAGGTAGAAAACAAAGATGGTGTTCAGCGTTTTCCTGCTCAAATGAGCGGACTGTTGAAAATAGAAATCGGGGGATTACTTTTCACAAGTAAGATTTAACATTAACGTACTATTGGTTGTATTTTATGAAAATAATATTACCACAGAGTTGAGAAGGATCAAAGATCTTCAATATTTGTATGTGAAAATCACAAAGAAATCTTCTGGGGAAGGATGACGCCCCTACAGGGGTTTGCTTTACAAACTTTCAGCCCCACCAAGAACAAAATTCACCAGCCGCCACTGATTATGATGCATTCTCATTTTAGGCAAAGTATAAGACAATACTTTCTTAACAGTATAATTGTAACCAGGAATAAGTCTTCAAGTAACAATATTCAAATACTAACATTGTTGGGTTAAACAGAATTTGGTTTTATTCTGAATCCAGTGAAACAGATTGGTGGTTTTAGCTGATATGAAGACTTTCAGGTGTTTATATATGTTTAAGTATTTGGCAGACGCTTTTATCCAAAGCGACTTACATAAAATAATACATATAAAACAATCACTGCAAACATTATCATTTAAGGGAAGAATGTAATAGAAAATATCAATACAAAGTGTCAAGACAGAATAAACTCTCTGCTGCTGCAGCAACAGAGATACAGTCTATAGGTCCCTAAGATATATAGATATCTAATGTATTCATACATTGTTTATGTAGGATACACGCATGTATATATAACCTAATCATATTGTTTCTTCAACTTAAAAATAGTTTACCGTTTTTTTCCCCCTTCTCTGGGATTATATTCCCAGTTTTGATCTCGGACGTCTGGTCACTTATAGCGTATAAGAATATTATATTACTGTTAAGCAAACTATGAATAATAAAACGTGTCTGTTATCATAGCTACACGTATGACAAAAAGGCGTGTGAAAATCAGTGGTATTCACTGAGGTAAGATGAATTAAATGCGCTGACAGTTCATTGCTCCTGCCAAATTAATTGCACTGAGTGGAGCGGATCACCACTCCAAGATGGCGGCCCCGCGCCTCGTCTGCGCCAGTAGGCAGTAGCGCTCTATGCTGCGTCTACTTATAAGATGTCTATGGTTATAACGTTAGCAGTGAGTTTGCAGCCTCACTGATTTAACTACGCAGCAAATAAAAGTCACGTTACTTAGCCAATAAACGTTATCTTACATTCAAAACTTACCCTTCTTTGTGCAACTTCAAATGTCGAACGAAGTTGGAAGTTGTTGCGCCTCCGTCTGTAATATTCGAACTGCGTGATTTGCATACGGCAATTCGTTTTTTGTTGACCAAGTCGTAGTTTTTATACCCGAACGAAACCAACTTTAACATAATTGTTTCTCACTGGCACGTTGTTGGACAACTCTTGTATTGGTTGTCCTGCAATTTGATTGGATGAATGCTGCATGATGAAAATAACGTAGATCTAATTTGATTGGCTGTTGTACTGACAGCACACCAGCTGACAGGAACAACACGCTGATAGACAGACGAAGAAAATTAAAATTACGGAGCGCTCCCAAATAACTTTTTAAGCTTTGGATTTTGGGGAAAGTAGCAAGTCATGTCAAGTCATGTCAAGTCAAAAGGCTCAAGTCCAAGTGAAGTCACAAGTCATTGATGTTAAAGTCTAAGTCGAGTTGCAAGTCTCTTTACATTTTGTCAAGTCGAGTCTAAAGTCATCAAATTCATGACTCGAGTCTGACTCGAGTCCAAGTCATGTGACTCGAGTCCACACCTCTGGTATAAAGTACCCAAAATGGTGAGTGTGCAGTAGAAGGAGAGGGGATGCCAAACCTTTCCAAATGTAGAAAGAAGTAAAGGAGAAGCAAGTAAATATTACAATTATTATTTCTAATAAGTGGTCAACAACAGTACAGTACAATGTTTCCCACGGGAGTGCAATATACCTGTGGTGATGTGTTACAGCTTTTGTCATAAGAAGTATTTTTGAAAAAGACAATCTAAAGTAGGGCTGCAAGTAACGAGTATTTTGATTTTAACGATTAGTCGACTAATCGAATTATGAGTGTCTCTAAATTAGCCATCGGCTTTTAAATTAATCTTGATATATTTTGAAATTCATCTTGTTATATTTTTAAGCATGTGCTAACAACAAGGATGACTACTTCATCCAGAAACATTATACTCTAACTATGCTGCAAATTAGGCTGCTAAAAAAATCTAAATCAAATCACTATTAAACTTTTGTCCATTTAAGAATAAATGTTTTTATGTTAACAAAGGACAGTCAAAACGCAGCAATAGCAACAAACAACAAACAACACCCAACATGTTTAGCTTCCTCAAAAAGATAATTTTGTGATGATGATGATGATGTGTATAGAAAATTGCACACAGGTACGAGACATTTTTCTCTTCCTGTTGCTTGGCATTCACCAGTCCCGCTGAGATGCGCAAGTTGGTTTCCGACCAAAAAAAGTCAAGCAATGACGGCACCGAATTAATTTTGTCTGCATCAAATTTTATTATCAATTTTTGTCAACGTCATCTTGCACCCCTAACCAAGAGAGATATGAATTTTTGCTAAATATATCAACAAAGTTGCTAAATTAACAACACCGAACCCTTCTGCTATGTATTCCTATTCTCTGGCAGACCAGGTGTG